>NC_134485.1:169084990-169209990 GCF_040206685.1 Ascaphus truei | reverse complement strand
AATGTCACGCATTTTTGTTTGCTTTCGAACCCATTCATTATTTACTTTTCTGGTAATACCTTCATTCATCTCTCCATACTTTTTTTAAGGCTAAGGACCTGCTGCGGTCCTTACCTCCAGTCTGGCTGTCCCCACTGCCTCCTTCCGATGTGGCTCACTACGTGTTGTGACGCGTCAGCCAGCCAGAGCTACAAGGCTCTAGTGTTTTGCAGCGGTGATGCGTCACGTGGTCTCGCAGTGAGCCAATGAGATGGGGAGGAGGGGAGCGGCCGGGAGGAGTGGAGCAGTCAGGAGGGAGGGAGGGAGGCTGTGACTTTGGGCTAGTCCATTTATTTTCTCTAATCCAACTATGTCAAACTGCTGCCCCAGTGGCAGAGTTTTCTGCACAGTGCTGTATACCTTTAAAGCAGAAGATACGGGGTAGCAGGAAATAAGGACACTTACTTTGCAGTGAGAGAATTCGGTTTGAGTGCAGTCAGCTCCCTATGACAATAAGCAGTTATATACTTTATATTAGGGCAGGGGCTCGTTGAGCCTGGCACATTCTATATACAGCACAGTGTATCATGTCAGTGCTATATATAAACATGATTATTGTTATAAATATTATTATATACATTTATTATATTGTAATAAAATGGTATAAACAATTATCAGCAGCTTGATTGGTTCCACAAAAAAGCACTAAGCGGCTTCATGTGTTTTGGCCCCGCCCCTGTCATGGCCACGCCCCCTATAACCTGTTTTGGCCACGCCCCCCCCCCCCCCTCATGCTGGAAAAAGTTAACTGCAGACGCGTGCAGCGGGGCTTTAGCCTTAATTGTCTGATGCTTCTAAATTAGGTTTTACATCCACATGTGAGCATAGACAGAATACACTGGTCTAACATTTTCAAATTAACGCGGATCAGCTCAGGAGACCCCTCTCCTTCCCACCCATGTTAGAAATAGAGTTGGTAAAAAAAATGATGTATTCAACTTGGAATGTACCTTTAAAACAGCCGAGGTGTAGACAGAATCAAATGCTTTTTCATAAACTGTGAATCCTAAGCTAAGTGGTAGATCATATTAATTACGTCTGGGAATCACTTCTTGCACAAGTTGAATGTGGTCTATTGTGTTGTATCCATTGCAAAATCCAGCTTGTTCTCTAAACTGAGCAGGGTCTGTTGGAGCCAATTAGTGAGTATCTTTGTAAAACTCTTGTAAGTGACCCGGAAGTAGACTGATTGGTCTGTAGTTCTTGAGTTCTTCTTTATCTCCTTTCTTGTGGATGAGGGTAACTGACATTGGCCCATTGTTCTCAAATTTTCCTTTTTTTTTCAAGCAGCATGTAAAGAGCTTTACAATGATATTTTTCGACTTCTTTCAAGATTTCAGTTTTCAGTTCAGTTTTAATTTCATCTTCCCTGGTGGCCTTCCCATTATTTGGGATTTTATTGCCTTTGTTACTTCTTCTGGAAAGGTGCATTGGTATTGGTTTCTTCTTGCTCTTCATCTGCTTGATTATACAGTGTTATCTGTTTTCTTATACAATGTATTGTCTTTTATTGTAGATCCATTATCAAAATTCTTTGTGATCATAAGTTACTTCTTCCCGTCTTCTTTAAACTTGTGTTATCTTCGATAGTCTTCTTCACCATATGGCAGTTATATTTTCTTACATCTTTAGTTATACCCTTGCGAATCATCTTGAACAGCTCTGTATATTTAATTTAGAATCTTGTGATTGCTTAATTTCTTTTAGTTTCCTCACACTGTCTTTTCTCATCTGTTATTTTCTTTTCCTGGTTTTTGTTAGTGATTTCTCCCGGTTTTTTTTGTTAAAATATTTACATGCATCTTGAGCAAGCTGAGATTGTTTAGATCTAGATTAAATGCTCTTTTATAATTGATAATATACATATATCTATGGCTAAAACAGATTAAAGTGGCAAGATTATGTATCAGGTATTAGCCGAAAATTTGAAGTACTACTATATATATATATATATATATATATATATATATATATATATATATCAAAAACAGTCATTCAAGTTGTTAAAAAGAGTATTGAGGAAAACACAATTCAAATTGCTAATGAGACTACAATGACATGCGGATTACCTGGTAACGTCCATAACTGAGTCAAAGTAGGAAAGGGTCATCACAGCTCTACCTTAATATTCATTAATATATGAGAGAAAGTGGCGGTGCATGGGGAATGAGAGATATGTTTACAAAATGATCAAGAGGTGATCACAAAAAGATGCCCACTTAGTTGCACTCAGCCTAATTGTCGTAGTTTTTAAGACACAACAGTAAGCGTCAACACTATGCATATATGATGCAAACACCAGGGAGGGTAAGTACAAAATAATACAATTTTATTTAAACTCCTCTATATGAAAAAAAAATATATATATATATATATACACACACTATAATAAAATATCAAAACCGAAGTATGCCTATTATTTACACAGTATATACCAGATCATGCATATAGATCCCCAAAGTGTAGTTAGATATCACCTGTGTTATAACCAATTTTATCACTGATATCAAATTACAGTCTTCTACACATAATGGGGTAACATGTATATGCAGAAACTGGAGATCAAAAGGAAAATACCCAATAATGGGCTGTTGCATGGAGGGGTAAGTATGGTCTGATGGTTGTTACTATACCTTCACTAACACCCATCATAGGACATGTATTATTCAATAAACATGAATAGCAATATACTGAAGGCTAATTCCAAGAGGTCTGATTGCGACCCAACCGGGACAGACAGAATGGGGATATTAATATACATTAGCTATATCCTTAGTCCCGCCCCCAGGGGAGGTATATAAGTTCCGACACTGAGAGTGCAGGTACACTCCTTCCCCTTGAAGAAGCGCCGGTTTACGGCGCGAAACAGCTGCCGGGCAGTCTGGCGACGCTCCTACTGATGACGTCAGCCAGCTCGGAGGAGTATGCAGTACACAGTATGCTGAGTAAACACTAGACACATGGAAGCAGAGATACGGTTGAATTGGTCCATACTTACCCCTTTATACGCAAATGGCTGCCTCAGTCACATCTAGCAAAGTTATTTATAATATGTGAACTTACACAACTAAGGCTTATATATGCTAAAAGGGAATTAACCCCTTGTATGAACGCTATAAATCACTTGCGGATTTGAGCTGTATACTAATGCTTACTCATGATGGCTATACTTATGTCTAAATAGCCCTTATAGCGTTTTTTGACTGGGTTTTTTGTGTATGATTTGTTACTTATATGATTCAATTGTGGCTGACACACACCCTGAACTGCTATAAAAGCGACACTATGCTAATGTACACTCTTTATCTTTAAGCAAGCAGTATGTGTGTACGTAAGAAACTATCTGACCATACCTTCTCTCCTATGTAAGGTCATCTATTGGGTATACTCTGCGAAAGAGGGAATTAACCTCTTATGTGAATGTCGTAATCACTTGCTGGATTGAGCTATATACCAACATTTACTCACGATAGTTACATTGGTATGTAAATAGCCATAACAGTGTTACTTACTGGATTAAATGTGTATGATCCGCTACTTGTAAGACATCAACTCGGGTTGATACACACCTTGAACTGCTACAAATGTAACACTATACCAATGTATACTCTATTATCCAACGAGCAGTGAAGGTATAAGTAACAACCATCAGACCATACTTACCCCTCCATGCAACAGCCCATTATTGGGTATTTTCCTTTTGATCTCCAGTTTCTGCATATACATTTTACCCCATTATGTGTAGAAGACTGTAATTTGATATCAGTGATAAAATTGGTTATAACACAGGTGATATCTAACTACACTTTGGGGATCTATATGCATGATCTGGTATATACTGTGTAAATAATAGGCATACTTCGGCTTTAATATTTTATTATAGTGTGTGTATATATATATATTTTTTTTTTCATATAGAAGAGTTTAAAATTTTATTATTTTGTACTTACCCTCCCTGGTGTTTGCATCATATATGCATAGTGTTGACGCTTACTGTTGTGTCTTAAAAACTACGACAATTAGGCAGAGTGCAACTAAGTGGGCATCTTTTTGTGATCACCTCTTGATCATTTTGTAAACAACGTCCATAACTGTGCAGAATGGGACTTTTAGCCGCAGCTGTTTGGCAGCGACCAAAATGCTGTCGAGACTTCGTCGCAGGGCAGCTTGTCGCGGGACATTTCGGCATGATATCCGGTCCGCCATGCACCCGACCCAACAAGCCAAGCCAGGTCTGCGTTCCGACAACTGCATGTTTAAATGTCCCGCACAGGACCGCTAAACTTCCTTAACAGACTGCTTTGACGCTTCATCTTTAAATGTCCATGGACGCATGGTATAACATTGGTGGTTTCTTCTTGTTCTTCCTCTGCTGGGATAGCATAACTTGTGTTGTGACGGAAGGGGACCTAGCTCAAGCATAATAAAGGTTAAGCCTGATCTTTGGCCGCTATCCATCTCTCCCTGTGGCTCATCTGGCCCAAAGACCCCAGAGCTACCCTGGTTTAATACACCTTGTAGCACCTTGCATACCCTGTAATGGTAAAGTCTTTATTCCGTTGAGATGCACTGGTTTTGTAAGTGTAAAAATGGGCTTACTGGGTTTCCCGGACATGCAAGGCTGATATTCCCTTATTGAAAACCAAAGTACATGAAGGGCCCACCTTAATTGTGAATAGAACTAAATCAGTAGTGAATAGTGAACAAGTGTCAAATTTATAAATAGTAATGGTCCAGTGAATATTAAAATATCTAATATTTGAAGTCAAATATACAAGTGAAAAATGTAATGTGGAAAATACAGTGAATATCTGTACATTACTTTAAGTGAAAAATAAATTCTCAATCATGTGTGAAACACATACTGTAATAGTAATTCTAGTGCAGCTCTTAAACCCTATACAGAACCGTTTTATAGTTCTTCCAGTTACAGGAATCTTCATAATTGGGGAGCGCAGTACAGCATATCAGACCAAGAAAAAAAGGATACACAACAGTGCAATACATTCCCAATAAACGTGGTACTGTAGGTATAGGGCTGAAATCCTCACTCACATTCTATAAATCAAATACAAGCATAACCAAACATGGCACTCTTAAAGCTTGAATTTCAGGTGTGCATTCCTTACAGTACAGGCAATCTTCCTTCAGGGGATTTTCGATGTCTCAAAGATACAAGAAAGGAACAACATAGTGCAGGGTCATATTATGTACAACATGTACTTTATGAGAATTAAAACGGCACATCAAAGTGTTCGCTCACACTTTGCCACTATAAAATGCACATGTAACAGAGTAAAATCTGTGAAATAAGTGTATAGACCACGATCTCACAATCATCACCGACACCAGACCTCCCAGACGTCACTTCCGGTCTGCTATTTTCCGGCTGCAGGGGCACCCGGTCGGTTGCGTCTCTCTCCACAGTATCAACTCAACGCGTTTTGCTTCATAAGTGTAACGGACGTGCTCGCCACAAACCGGGACCAGACTGCGGGGCTGAGGTGGGGATGTGAATACACCGACCTTAGACCACGAAGCCGGTTCAGGATTGCGCAGTTCGTAGTTGTTCATAGCAGGGTCAGGGTTGGAGAGGCCAGGGTAATCCTTTGACACGCCAGGGTCTGGGTTGGAGACAGTACAAACATCAATAACCAAGCAGGCAATGGGAAGTCAGGTGCGCTCTGTTTCAGCGTGGGAGCAACCGCAACGCGGGAGTGGCCTCTGCGTGAGGAGCGGGAAAGGCCCATGATACCATCACAGCAAAGAGAGGATGCAGGCCGGACTAGGCACAATGCAGGGTAGCACTGGCAGACCAGTGCTTCAGCACAGGAGTCCAAAACAGGCCTCTGCGAGGAGAGAGAGCAGCAGGCCTCAGGACTCAGTAGGCAGGCCTCTGCTATGGGAAAGGCAGCAGGCCTCAGGGAACAGGGAGCTGAAGGATACGCTGGGGATCCACCGCTTCAGCGCAGGAACCAGGACGCGGCCTCTGCAATGGAGAGAGAGCAGCAGGCATCAGGACTCAGTAGGCAGGCCTCTGCTATGGGAAAGGCAGCAGGCCTCAGGGAACAGGGAGCTGAAGGATACGCTGGGGATCCACCGCTTCAGCACAGGAACTAGGACACGGCCTCTGCAATGGAGGTACACAGCAGGGCCCAGGAACCAGGAACAGGGAACAAGAACAGGGCGGCCAAACAGGTAGCTTGTGGCAACACAGTTACATCCTATGACTAAGGACTATGCTCAGCAGTGAAGCAGTGTGGGGAGAACAGTATATAAAGGGCGGCGAGCCAATCACAGGAGGGAGGTGTGTGAGCATTCCTCCAATGACGGAGCACAGGGCTGAAGCTGCATTAAGAGGCAGCACATGTGCCATTGATTGCCAGAGGGAGACATTGTAAACGGCAGAGAACTGCAAGGCTAGAATCAAAGCCAGGAGCGGATTCCTTACCATCAGGAATCTTCAATTACTGTCTTATCTGACATCTTTAAATACTGTTGTCTTTCTGTTCATTGGTTAATTTGTTTTTTCTTTCATAAAGGTACATGTTTGCAAAATTATTTATACCAATGCAACATATTTCTTACAGCACTAAATAAAGTTAAATACAAAATGTATACGATACCATTTGTAGACAAAATAAGTAAATAAGTTTATATCCTTTACACATAACAGTGGGACAATTAAAAAGAAAAATATATAAATGATAACAGTTGTATGGTACAATAAAATGGAGAACATCGAGGTAACTATGCAATATCAAATACACATTTTCTACTTGTACTATCTATAACTACCTAGTAAATTCATTGGATGATGGTCAAAATACCTAGCAGAAAAGGGGAAGAAAAATACATAAAAGGATATTTTAGATATATTGTAGGGCAATTATGTATTTTTCCTGTGTAGGGGTTGAGTAGTGTGCAAAGCAAAGGGGAGAGGGGGCGCTGTTGGGTCTTTGTATTTGGGAGACATTGGTCTGGAAAGAGGAGCCTTTGTCTACTTCCAGACACGGAGGCGCCATCTCGGCGGGAGATATCCGCCTTGACAGGGGAACAGTTGCTGGGCAACCTCGGGAAGCGCTGTTCCCATGGGACCAGTTCAAAATCCCTGCTCCTTTCTGAGCTGGTGAAACAAAGTGAATAAAGTGCGCAACTAAAATCTACTGCTGCGGCACAGTTTATTCGAGCATTTGCCCGTTCTGTGCCGCAGCAGTAGCCTGGCGCGCGCCCGAGTGTGACGGGCGCGCGCCGAAGCAGTGGAAGAGCGCCCTCCGATCGGGGCGCTCTCCCTCCCGCTGCCGGGTCCGCCGGGTCCCCCGGAACCCCCTGCCGCCGTCCCGCAGATCGCGGGACACCAGGGCTCCCCGAGGGAGCCCTGGACGCGCGTGCAGGGGGCGCAGGCTCCCGAAGACGCGTGACCGCGCGTCTATGACGCGCGGCACGCCGAGGGGCGGCCACTAGCAAGCCGGGAAATCTCCCGGCTTGCGGATCTGGCCGCACTGCGATAAAGTGTGTCGCCAGTGTATCTCAAATTATCCTCTATATATACCAAGTGATATAATGTGATAAGTGATTATAACAATATTACGTGATCCTATAGGTAATTGGGAATGAGCGTCTGCAGCTGTGAACACAGGGGTGGCTCAAACACCCCCTGGAGCTAGAGCAGAAAAACAAACACAAAAACACAGCGCACAACGCTCATAGTGCATTAAAAATTATAATGTTCAATTGTGCAATACAGGTAAGTATTAAGCGTACATTAAAGATGATTTAGGACAGCATTTCAGGGATTGTTACCCAAACGCCAACCAGGTGTCTCCAGGACGATATCATCTAGGTTGGCCACAGGTTATTGACTTGTGGATCTTGGGATACATTTCTAGTACCCTTGGGTAGTGTCCGCTTTATCAGAAACGAATTTTGCTGGTGAGGGTGATGGCTTTTGGTGAATCACTGCATGCCTGCAGCCGCCCGACTCTCCGTCTCGGAATGCGTGACGTCACTCTCCCACGACAATGGATGTCGCACGCCTCGATCTCCTCACCGATCGAAATTCACAAAGAGTAGACTTCAGGATGTGCTTGTTCACTTGGCTATCGGATGAGGAGGTGTTTGAAACAAACTTGCAGAAACAAAATTCGCAATAGTTTTTGCTTTTTTGAAAACGAAACGTGGACCCTTCTTGTATACATTTTTAACAAAGGATCAGCTGAAAGGACACTCCAATGTTTTCTAACAATATTCTTTACTTGATGAGCTTGTGAATTGTACTGAGTAATAAACATTGAAATTTCTGTCTTTAAATCTTTTCGTGACTGATTTTTCCATAGTAACGCTCTACTCATATTGTCTACTTCTTCAAATGATCTCCTGAGATCCTGAGATCAAGAGATGAATATCGCCTTGCTTCAAATCTGGGCAAGAGTTCTTTTGCTTGTGTAACAGTGTTTCCCCCACCCAATCGCAGATAGGGGCCATTACAGGGTGTGTGGTGCATATACTTGCTGGCAACAGGAGGGCTGAGTCGTCCGCGAATGGAAGTGGGGACACAGGAACAGGCTTCTGGGGTTCATACCCCATATATCTCCTTAGCAGTCCAGCGCCTCCATCTGCCGTAGGCTCCAGGAACTGAAGGTGATCTCCCACGGTAGAACTTATTGCCTGTCCCCACAATAAGGTCACGCACCAGGCAGGAGGTATATTGCAAAACAGGAATGGATTTATTACTACACTCTGCAGAAACAATTGCACAGCAGTCTTCCGCCGGATACAGTCTGTCAGGCCAGCTATCACTGAAGATGGTCCCTGGACCGTCACTAAAGGCCAAGGGCACCTGCAGCCATCCTAGCTCTTCCCCACCTCCCTAGCAGAGGCAGAGGTATGGTCCACACTCACTCTTTTCACCCCAGGTAGTCACCTTATCCGGGTGCTCGTTGGCTGAGCACTGACTGAGAGCAGGAACAGGGTATATGTAGGCAGACAGAACCAATGGGACAGGGGGTGGAGTGGAGGCGCGACCCCAGCGGAAGCTGGGATAGGCTGCAGGAGACAAGAGGCACAAATTATGCTTGACACGCAGCTGGGGATCGTTGCTCGCGCGCGGCGTGTCTGGGGGGTGGAGCCAAGCTCTGTGGCAGGGGCTGAAGAGCTGCGGGTGTGCGTGCGCTCTGTAATCAGAGCGGGGTTGCACGCATGAGCGGAGAGTGGAACAGAGGCAGCAGCACTAGGTAAGGAGTGCGCGCCCAGTGCGGGGACCGGGTCCAGGAGAAGAGGTACCATGAAGTGCGGCTGGAGGACAGATCCTGTCCACTGGTTGAGGTGCATGGTGTAAGAACAAGATTTTACATACAGTAGCACTACTTTTTGTTTTATTCTGCTCATAAAGGCCAACACTTTTGTAAGTTATTGAGACTCTGTTTGAGAAACATTCTGGCCCTCTATGCCCCTTATACAACCATAATAACACAATAAACCTTTGAAACAATATGTTTTAACAGTTTTGTCCTGGTCTTCAAAAGGATTGTGCTTTCCTGCATTTAAGCACAGTACAACACATTTTTGCAATGAAACCACATCAACTCTGTGAAATATCATAAATGGGGACCTATGAATAGTATCAACACACAGAGAAACTAGATTTCACAGTGCATCAATTTTTGCTTCAAAGTAGTGTACTTTGTACCAAACATGTTTCTACAGTTTATTACATCTGGCGCAGATTTTAAAGTAAGGATATTAACGTCACCCCTGACCTAGTGTTTTATTTTGACTGATTTACAGATTAAAACAGCAGTTCTCCCTTGCCCATTTTGTATTCCCTATTTTGTATTATGAAAACAAGGCGGTTCTCGATGCTGAATAACGCTAACTTCAGCTTTGGAGACTTCCTGTATACTTATCAGTCAGGTAGCGCCGGTACTTCCTGGGGTTTTAATGCCCCACATGACTCTGTATTCTTGGTATGGAAATAATAATCAAAAATAGTTTTATTTTGACTGATTTACAGATTAAAACAGCAGTTCTCCCTTGCCCATTTTGTATTCCCTATTTTGTATTATGAAAACAAGGCGGTTCTCGATGCTGAATAACGCTAACTTCAGCTTTGGAGACTTCCTGTATACTTATCAGTCAGGTAGCGCCGGTACTTCCTGGGGTTTTAATGCCCCACATGACTCTGTATTCTTGGTATGGAAATAATAATCAAAAATAGTATTGTGAAATTGTCTGATAGGTGAGTTGTACATTTGAAATTCAAATCTTGTGAATATTTTTTTATTTATAACATGATGATCTTATAAACAGTTTGTCTTCATATAGGAAATATCAAGTAAACGGGACAAAGTTCTGGGCTCGACGGCCATTTTGCTAATTAAAATATGTTTTTTTTAGTAACATACTGTATTATTTCAGATAAGTCGAGCACAGAGAACTTTACCATGTTGACCATGTACTGTAGATTTTGTGACCTTCTGTCAAACAATTTACAGTTATAATCAACAGAAGAATCTTGACCAACAAAAGGGTTTAAATAGTGCTAGAGGAAATTACATTTACAGTAGTGAATAACTACCAGGAAAAGTTATATGTTATACCATGTTATTGGATGAGCGATTAAACCTAGTAGGACAAAATTCATAACATGGAATGAAACACAGACAAAACTAAATTTGAAATGCCATCAATTTGTGAATTTAGTCATCAAATTGTTCTAGTATTCTCAAACTTCAGTAAAAAAAACCGGTAATGACTGGTCAATTTAATTCTCACACTGTTGTGTGGTATTACATGATCCTATAAATAAGGCTTGTATATTGAAAGTCGAGGCACCGGCAACTACAGTAAGTTGTCTAGAAAGACCTACTGTTGTCTGTCACAATGATCAAGCACTGTCTTGTAGTAAAACGAAAATGCAAATACTGAATACCACTTCAACTCTCACATTATTGCAACTTGAAAAGAAATACATTTCATACAATATCACAAACTTCAAAACACTTCCATGCAAAAATGACAATCTCTTTTGTAACAAACTCTCTGAAAGTTGAAAAACAAAAAACAACACACAGAAGTCATTATTCTCATGAATGCGTTGGTGTACTGTATGAACAGTTATACTGATATCATGGATACCGTGAAATAAAAATCAAAAACCTATTGTTCAGTGAATAATTATTACTGCTACCTAGATGTCAAAGAGAATCTACATGTTGTTGCACGGTTGTTTGTTACCATGGTTACCACTTAATTTTCATTTTAACTTCTCTGAAACGGTTCAAGCAAAATAATAAATTTAATGTGTTGTATCAAGCATCCAGTTGATGAGATGTACCGTTTCATTTTTTTTTATCACTTAAAAAAACTAAAAATATATTCTAAGATGGAGGCTGAACCAATTTGGTTGAAACAGCAGATCTAAGTAAGGATGGCAGAAAGGTCAAGGCGTTTGTCCTGTGGATAGAGAAAACCCGAACAGACAAAAAAACACACCGAAAGTGGCCACAAAGTCTAGTTCATGTCTTCACTTGGCTTGCTCGCTCATCCAATAACGACAAATAGTGTCCTAATATTATTTATTCTTTGAATAGAAGTATGTTGAGACAGAAGTGTAAGCACATTACTGTACAGCTCAATACATTTCTGAGGAATACTGAATTCCTCTTTCAGTAGAATAATTTTTTTAAGGACAGTGAAAAAAGATTACTGTGTACTGTATGTAACCCTTTTTGTGAACCGGCCGACCCACCCAATCTCACATTGGCCCCTCGTGGTCTAACCGGTCCCTTTCCCTGCAACACACCTGCTCCTAAAGGGTTACTGGTACTGCATAACACCTGTGGCTCCAGGAGATCCGAGCCTCCGCTAGCTGGGAGCCTGGGGAAACCCTTACCATTACCTGGTGCAGCGCCTCCACTTACCCAGGATCCCCGTTATGAAAGATAGCCCTGGGTAAGAAATACAATAACACACGTATACGATAAACCAATAACTAACACTTTACTTAACACACACATATAACTCATTACATAATATCACATAACATAACCTGATGCTCTACCCGCATCACCTCAGCCCAATGTCTGGTGTTCCCCACCCAGTGTCCTGTGATCCCCCACACCCAATGTCCCGCACTCCTACGGAAGGTCGTGGGTGACTGCGCAGTCACTAAATTAAGCTAGGGCCCAGTTGGTGCACTTATAATACTTCAGAGGTACCTTCCGAGCACTCCGATGCTCGGGACCGCAACACACTTCTCAAAGGGTCAGACGTCCGTCTGATCCTTTCCAGGTACTTCTGCCGGTAGACCCCAACGAGGGTCCCACCGCTCCACGGGAACTGCAACCGGATCACGGCAACACCAACCGCATGGGAACAGCAACCGCCGCTATCCCTTCCTATCACTAACTACTCCTAGAGTGACAGCAACCCTAACTTAGGGCCTGTCCCTGATGAACCGCAACCTGGGATGGCTTGGGGAGAACTCCTAGGGTCTGTGGAACCATAACCTGCCCCCTCCCCTAGCTACCCAGTCCTATCTGTATCTGGCTAATCCTAACAGCCTAACTCACCTGCAACCGACACACAGCTCACACTGTCAGCCTGCAGGGATTCACACACTCTTCACACACACTGCACGCACTGCGCCCAGCACATGCAGCGACAACACACACAGACAGCTGCAATCACACACAGCCACCTGGATCCCGCAGCAAATCCACTGCACTCACGCTGTGCCTATTTGCCAGTGCGCACAGCCCTATCCGCTGTGGCACTGCCAAACTGCACCTTCCACACCTAAGGGTCACCTCCCTAGCTAGGGCCGTCCCTCTTCAGTTACCCCCTGCCCTTACCGGGAATTGGGGCCTGCCTGGGGATCTAGGGAGAACCCTTACCTGATGCAGGAGCCACGCGCTCCCTGCACCCTTCCTACTCCTTCCTTCTCCTCTGCCTGACTGACGCATGCAAAGCCCGGGATATGTATCTATATTCCCGGGCTGAGCTTCCTCCAGCCCTATTGGCCACACTCAGGCACCTGATGCCTGTTTCCCTAAGCCTCCTGGGAATTGTAGTTCCCAGGGGGCTGTCTAAACACTGGGGCCGCGTGCGTGCTTCTCCCGCGCATGCGCGAACCCCTAATGGCCGCCTCAACCTCTCTATCTTCTTCCCTACTCTCGCGCGATCTCTCCCTGCACTGGGGATCCTATCGCGCGCTTTCCGGTCCCTGCGCATGCGCGAACCTACGCGCAATGGCGGCGCCCTCTCCTTCGCAAGCCGGGCCGGTGGCAACGCGATCGCGGCCCTAGCGACGGCCCGATCGCGTCCCCGGCAACCGGCCTGCACCGCAGGGCAACGCGCTACTCCCTGCTCTGGCCCCCACCCTCGCGAAGTGCCGGCGGGTCCGTCGCAGCCTCCGGCGGCACCCGCTACCACACGGCACTCGCGGAGAGGGGCCAGGGATTTCAAATTTACCTCGGGGCTACATGTATATGATACATATTTGTGTGCATATATAATGCACACATGTATGTATGATACAGTACATACTCGTCTAAACCTTTCCAGACAAATATTTCACCGAAATGTAGTATAATATATAAGCCTATATTTACTATGCAGTGCAAATCCAGAAGACATCTTCCAGCACAGCTTAGTAACATGACCCATTCAAGTGAATAGTCTATAAGGTATCATTTGGAACAGCACCGCTTAGTAAATTTAAGTTATAGGGGTTATTCTGTAAGGTGGGATAATTGCAGATGATGTGCTATCGCAGGAAAAGCCCGATTAATGTCAATGGGGCTTTCATGCGATAGCACGTACTCTGCGCTTATCACACCTTACAGAATAAACCTCATAGTCTGTATTTGTGAACATTTCACCGATTTAAGTTGCTAATTATACTGTATATTGTATGTACTGAATTGCTATAATAAAATTATTATTATAAATTATACATCTTAGAAGAGTTATTTAATATTTTGCATACCTTTTGGTATTTACACTATTTGTCATCCGTACTTTTAGCTGGGAAAAGAAAAATTCCACAAATCTCAACATTTTGGCTACTGCAATGACATTTCTATGTTGATGGGTGAAGAGAAGCCAGGGATTGGAGGAGAGCCACTTCCTGGGCAGAAACTGAAACCTAAATTCAGTGTATTTCCTCGAGGAGTTGGCAGTGACGCACCATCTTGGGTAGCATTTGACAAACAGGTAAAGTTTTTTTGTAACTTTCACCAATTTTTCACTTGCTTAACAAAACAGAACTTGAGGCTAAATGAGGACAAATAGTATGTTCATATTATTTTACTGCAAGTAATAATGGTTGAAAGAATGTTATTTCACAGTGTGTGCATTTTGGTTTTAAAATCCAGAAACAAACTTTTTTGTAGGAAACGAATGGCAAAAAGAAGTAAACTCTTCTGAGAGAAGGAATTGTACTATTAAGCAAAGATACCAATCATTTGCAGCAAGCATATATTTATTTCTTTGTAGATTACTGTTACAAAAACAAATGGTGTTTTAAAGTAAAAATATGAAGTTATGCGACAGCTGAAAAGATAACATGGAAACGACGTCTCAACTAATTCCTTAAATATTTTTTCTTACGACACAAAGTTTTTAACAACAGTTGTAATAAGCCATTTTTGAAAACAAGAAAATTCTCCCAATCTATTCCCAGGAAAATTCAGGGAGAGTATGAAATGTCTTTAGTTTTAAGAAACGGAAAAAAAAAAATCAGATTTGGATAACCCATCAATTAATTTCAAGTGATCGATTTACAGAATTATATTATAAAAAATCCCAGAACATAACTAAACATTTCCAAATATTGACTTCACACATATTATTGGCCACCAGATGCGCTATAGCTCACTTCTGGAAAAAGAAAGAACCTCCACCAATTACTATGATTTTACAAACATTTAAAGAAGTTCATCTTATGGAACATCTGTTCAATGGATCCTTTGATAAATTCTGTGACATTTGGCTCCCATGGAATCTTCACAATATATCAGAATTTAATCATGTAAATATGTAAATGCATTTTATCTGAATTGTGAATTTATGATCAAATAGAAATGTTTATGAATTGTACTATGACCCCCTCATTATCCCTTTCCTCATCTTATAATTGTTTTGTATTCTTCCCCATTCACCTTTAGAATTTATGAAAATGTTCAAAATAAAAAGGTAGAAACAAACAAAAAAAAAATGATTGGGTCCTCAAAACAACTTCTGTTTAGTTGAACTTTTATCTACGTATGTGACATAAGTGAGTAGATATTACCACAACTTAGAACTAAAAAGTTAAATCACGACCTGATCATCCAATCAACAAAAATTCATACTTTTTTGTACCTAATGTTCTTTTTTTTAAAATGTACAATATTAAACTTTCAACGCTAATTTGACAAAAACACTTCAATATATGTTCGCATTGCCCATTAAAGCAGCAGTCCAAGCTGCCATTTAAAAAAAAAAAATTCTCTTTAATATGTGCATCAATACAATCCACACAATCATGAGTAATTAGCTAACTTGCTGATCGATCTATTCTCCTGTGATCGATTAGCGAAGTTTCGGCTCAGGGGTTCACTAAACAGCTGACAGTGCAGCAGAAGAGGACCAAAGATGCAAAGTTTCGTGGGGAAGATCATATGACCAGGCAGTCACTAGATACAATTGAGCTCTGCACTGCTAGAGAGAGGGCAGGGCTCAAAATGGGTGTGCCAGAGCCTGTTGCAGAAGAGGAAGGGGATGTGACTTTGTATATGGTTGCTATCGAAACAAAAATGCTTGTTACATTATAATACATAAAAAATGTAATTCAGAGTTGTTGTTGTTTTTTTTTAAATGCTACAAGTATTTTTTCATAGTACAGAACTGATTTTTAAAAAAAATAAAAAACACGTAGGATATTACTTGGACAGAAGCTTTAAAGTCACAAAGTTTTTGACTAATGTCTGTTAAAAAAATGTCTGAAAATATGTAGAGAACAGTATATTATTCTAAATGAAAACTTTTCTCACATATTTGAATATTGTATGTTTTATAGAATTTTGCCAAACTTGAGAAGTTTTTTCAGTTTGTTTTTCATTTCTGAAATGTTTTGGTGTGCTGCCAAAGCAAAATTCACAAATTTGTCAAAACAAATATTTTTACCTCTGGCAACAAACAACATGTTAAACTTTGATGTATTAGAATATGATTCCAATTGATGATAATAAGACAGTAGTTTACAATGTTTTATTTGACATGATACGTAGACTTTTTATTTGAAAGCTTACAAGATTTTGTACAATATACAGTAAAAGATTTTAGGCAAAAAAGGTGGGTCAAAATATAGCAGGCTCTGTATAGAAGGTGGGTGACCTGCGCTCCAAAATTACATGACCGGAAACATTTTAAAGAAATGAATTCATGTAAAATACTGTTAAAAAATATATCATCCAAATGTAGGCACGCTACAATTTGTTTTAGCAAAAGGAGCATAGGATTCATGTGCATAGACAACATATAATTTAGTAATGATAGTTATTAATAAATATAAGGATATTGATTACTTGTTAACATACAGTAGTAGTTGACCAAGGGGGGACTACTCACACACGAATAACCACAGACCACATAGAAATTTTCAAGCCAGGCTGTCTGTCTAAAGTCAAGAACCGATTTTAAAGTCATTTCTCGTGACCCCTGCTGCAGACACCACTCTACACCATCAATGAAGGTGTCGTCAACAATTGTCGACCAATGTGTTACCTTACAAGGGCACAGTTTGGCAAATATAAACTTTCGCCAAGGAAAGGCCATTTATTTACCTTAAATTGGTTTGACAGATAATGCTTGCTCTAAACCACTTTCTAATTCCATGTTAAAAATGTAATTATTAATATCCAATAAGACCATTCTATTTAATCTAAACAAATCTGTCTCTGCCCTTTCCAACTCAACATGGTAGACTAGAATACCTCCAATTTCTTTAACAAATTTACCATGCCTTCTATATTTTTTAATAAAAAATTCCTCTCCAAGATAGACGGAATGACCCCTAACCAAAAAACCACTATGTTATTTAAATTTATTAAGTTCGAGATACATCCTGCTTCATCTTCTTCACCAAATCCAGAGTAGGCCTTTGACCGAGATAATTACCTCCAGCATGTAAAAAACTGATATCTGAAGTGGAATTCAACCACCTCTGAGAAAGAATCTCGGAGACGAGTGAAACCTAGCATATACCATGGTGGCTCAACCATACGATAAAGGCCCAATGTGGTTGAACGCCAGGATAGATTCATAGGGTGGGGAGCAAGGTTATAACTGTCATCTCCCCAATGAACAACCTGCTTTATGGCCTCTTCACACAAACCTGTTCAAGCCTCAGTAGTTGCACCAATGTGTATTGAGTGTGAACTGATGCTCTTAGGATCTTCATCCGGGATCTTCAGCCATTTCTTAAAAACACTTGAAAATTGAAACGTGAAAGAGGGATACAAATTACACGGAATGGAAAAGTTTTAGCAATCGTAGGTCAGATAGCCAATTTCTTTTTAATATCTGAACTGGGCTAGTAATCTGGCGAGGTAAGAAATGGAAGGAAACCCACAAACCTCTTTCCAATTGATTTGTTTGTTACCTATGTAACTCATACCTGATTCAGCTCCACTATAACATCAACAGCCCCCAAGGTAGGTTATGTTTAGAGGTGAGGTAGTAAACCCCCTTAAGCCTAACAGCTCCTATAAAGGGTAAAATAAAATTGACACTAAAGACCTTAGACTCAGAAGCATAAAAATAACACTGCTCAGTTTATAAAATAAGCTTACTGAGTAAGGATAGGATAATGGGCTGCCTACTGTCCTGAGCGAGCTTGACTCGCTGCCACCCTTTAATCAGTTTTTATTACATAAACTTTAGGGTTTATGCTTTATCAGCTAAAGGGGACGATCTTCCCATTTTTAGACAAAATTCCTTATTAAAGTCAGTAGGGAATGTCGTCCGAAAATGGCCCGATTGGCCTGCTTCAGCTGATACAGAATAAGCTCCTTAGAATTATACCTATAACCAAAGAGATTAAAGAAAAAAGCCAAATCCACAAAAAACGCTCTAAATCTAATGGAAAATCCATTGCTTCATTTGCAAAGATGTAATGATACTAATAACAGAAAATGCGGTCTTTTATGTCACCACAAATCCAAAGCTACAGTACCATAACTTCCCCCATTGCGACCAACAGTGGTGGATTGGGTCGCGGGATACACAGGCCAAAAGCCTGGTTGGCCAGTGGGTCCATGTGCTGGTGCTGCATTGGCTATTAAACTTACCCATTTGCGGATTGTTCTATCACGCGTTTGGGCTTGCTCCTGTGGCAAAGCACGCCTGCAGCACTGGTTCACAGCACGCCCATAGCATCGTACCACAGCACGCCCATCGGTGTACTGTGGGCGGTGCTGCCCTATGCATCGCGATTAGAGAGGCCACGTGCTCTTCCCCACACTAGTGAAACTCATTGCCGGTGAAAAAAGTTGGGCCTCTGAAAGACTTACCTTTTCCAGAGCGGCCCTCCTTCATTGACGTCGCTGCATCATCATGGCGACGCAACATGACATGGTGACGCATTCAAATGAATATGTGCCGTCACAATGCAGCGACCTCATGTAGTTGTGGGACGAGGGCCGGCAGGTAAGCGTAATTCTCAGGCCACATTTCACCTCCAATCCGTCCTGCCTGGCAGGCTCAACTAGATGCAAAGGTACTGGAGCCACTGGGCTTCTATTGAGAGAACTTGAATCCAAATGCTACACATTTAGCAGACATTATTACGCCCACTGGCATGTTTCAGGGTTACATGGACTATCTGCCAGCAGGAGAAGTGGCTATTGTTTTGAATTAGCTGGAGAAAAGTAGGCATGGCTAATGCGCCATTACATTTGCCGGAGCACACATGTGGGTACAATAATGCCTGCTACATCATGTCGTTAAAAGAACACTTGATGTACTATTGTACCTATTTATGCCTGAGTATGAGAGAAGGATAGAGCTTCACTGAGATCTCCTGCAACAATTGGTCGAAGCTGAGCACCTACAGCTAATTAGAGTGGCTGGGTAACTGATGGTATGCTAATGGTATGCTGAAAATGCTTAAAATGCTCCAATTTTGTATATTTTTTACATTTTTAATAGTAGCATGTAGGCGAACACTCACAGAGGTATGCAAGGGAGACTGGTTATGGTGAAATTAAATAAGGCTGTTATTGCGCCTGTTTCCTTAACATCAGGAAACCATCCAAACAAGGGGTAAACAAAGCTTCTATTCACTTGTGAGTATTTCTAGTGAAATACTATGCAGTCCACAACTCCCTTTAGATAAGCATGTCTCCCAGCCCCAAACATATATCATGAAATGAGCAGATATAAAAAGTCTTATAAATGAAAGTCTTATCTGTTCCTTGTGGTTTGGAGGGGAAATCTTCTCTGTTCCTGGTTGCTACCTTTTCCTCAGGGTTTGTCAGCATTCAGGTTTAGAAGTTTCCCCTGTGTCTTGAAAGCAGCACTGCTGTTTCTTCTGGCAGGCTCAAGACAACTGTCCCCATGCTCAGTCTCACAAGTTGTGTGAGATTCAGGCACAATCTCTTCCTGTCTCAAAAGACAGGCTTTTCTAAGCAATCTAATCAGGCAGGTGGTGTTTGTTAATTGACTACCAGCAGTTAACCACAACACTGCTGGATTAGAGGCACATTTTCTGAACAGGGATAACTCCCCTGTTACATACCTCCCTGTTTGTGGGAAGCTCGGGCTTGCCACGGCCAAAGCCCATCCTTCCACTCTCCTTCTAGATATCTCTGTGACTTGATTGAGAGTGGATGGAGGAAGAGAACCCTCAGTCCTGCTGGGATCGGAGCCCTTTCTCCAGTTCATTCGTGTCTCCTCCCGAAGGTGCTTGAGATCAGCACTCCTCAGTCGCTCGAGGAGGACTTTTTCTAAGTATAGTCTTTTGGCTACGTGCGCGGTCATGAGATTTCCCTCGCATCGGGTGCTCATTTTATTGCCGGTAGACTGTATGGCAGCAGTTGCAGAGCGTTTAAAAACAGCCCTTTGAGTTTTCTGCTCTTGAAGCTGTCTTTCTGCACTTTTTCCACTTAATGGAGTTGCTAGTTCAGCCTCTTTGGGATTAAGTTGCAAATCCATATCCACTTCCAGAGAATGTCCCATCTTTTCAGCTTCATCAGCTAAGGATTCTTCTGGTTTTTCTTCAGCACGTGTACCTTCTTTTGTTGCCTGTTGAGTGGCTGAAGGTTTTGCTAGTGCTTGTTGAGGTGGTTCAAATTTTGCAACCTTGTCTTTCAGATGAGCGGTATTCCCAGCTCTCACTGTACCCTTGTCTTCATGGGGTTTTGTGGCTGTGGGATACTGACGCTTAGTCAGGGTCAATACTTGTCCATGTAGAACTGTAATCTCATCCGCGAGAGATCCCTGTTTTTTGAGTGCGTCTTGCAAGTCTCTTCTCAGGGAATTTATCTGTACACTTTGGTTTTCTTGAGCTTGCTTCCACATTTTCACTGCATTGTGAAGCACTATGAACTTCTTTGCTTGGGCCACAGTTACTTGTTTCAGTTTCTGGACCTTCTTGTGCTCCCTTTTGTGCCAAGTCACCTGGGTTCTAAGCTTGGCCTTTAGCGATGCTTTGGTGATGCTCAGGGTAGCCTTCAGTTTCTCATGCTGCTTTGCGGGGACATACTGGGTAATCAGACGTTCCTGCAGCACTTGTATTTCTTTAACAGCCTGCAGATTGTCTTCCTGCAGAGTTCGCTGCTTCTCCTCGGACATCTGGAGGTGCGTACGCAGACCTTGCAGTTGGTTCTGCAGTCAGTGCTCTGCTTCAAACTTCTCAGCTTCCAACAGTCTATTTATTTCCTTGACTTCGTCTGTCAAATGAAAATTTTCTTCTTCCAGTTTTAAGTTTTCTCTTTTTAATCTTAAATTTTCTCCTTTTTCAGTCTCTGTACTATTCAGGGCCTCCTTGCAGTCCTCCTTCCATTTACGCACATCTGCTTTGAGAATGACAGTCTCCTGGCGTGAGATTTCCTTCTCTAGGTTGAAGGTATGAAGCTCCTTCTGAGAGACTTTGAGATCTGTATTAAGATTGACAATAGTTTCTTTAGATACACTGGCGACACACTTTATTCGAGCTCGGCTAGTCCCACGAATTCGGGTATACTCGGGTGTATTGAGGTTTGTGACTCTTTTCTGCCCGAGTGCATTGCGTTATTTTCCTGGCAGGGATTGAAGCATTTTATTCCCGCTGGCTGCAATACTGCACAGTATATATATATATATACTGCATTACAATTCATGAATTTATGCCATCTGGTAGACACGCGAAGCATTGCAGCCTATTAAATCCTAATCATTATCATTTAACAGATCAGCCGCCCGTCAGCCAGGCATGAACCATGGCTGGGAAGGCAAACGCAACGGGGCTTGTCAGAGGTGAGGAGCGGCGCATTCCAGGTATCTGCCAGGTACAAACTGGGTATTTGCTCGAATAAAGTGTGTCGCAGCAGTATGTCCAGCTCCTCAGTGAGAATGTGTAGTTCCTTTCTGGAGACTTCCAGGTCTGTGCGGCAGCTGTTGGTCTCATGATGTGAGGCATCCAGTGCTCTGCGGAGTGTCTGAACCCCTTTCTGAGATACGTCCATCTCTGTCCGGACACTGTTGACCTCCTGTTGTGAGGCATTCAGCTCTACGCGAAGAGTGTGAACCTCTTGCTGAAAGACTGACATCTGCTTTAGTGCCTCCTCGTACTTCCGCTTCAGCTTAGCCATCATTTTATCAGATTGGCTCTGCTTTTCATCCATGGCGGAAATAGTAGCGTTTGCAGTATCTAGCTCAGTCTTGAGATCGTCCAATTCTGTTCCAGATTCAGAGTACATTGCGAGCACCGTCTTCTGTAACTCAGCATTATCTTCTCTCTCAAGTTTCAATTGTTCCCGAAGTAGATTACAGTCACGCCTGGCAATTTTCAGGGCGTCTTCAGGTCTGGTCAAGGGATCGTCACTCACTGGTTCCGGCTCCGCTTCCCTGGGGTGATTGGTTGAGGGTTCCTCACTGTTGGCACCGGTCAGACACTTCTTTGGGGTACACGTCTTCTGCCTTGGGCCCTCTGGATATTCGGTTATCCGCGGGACGAATTCTCCATTTTCTCTAGGCTGCAGGGCATCTCGGTCCCCCTTTTTCTCCACAGGATCTGCGAACGTGTCTGTTCCTTCCCCGGTAAGTGCAGAACCGCTTTTCTTTAACCGCCTTTTTGTTTTGGTTGATACCGTCCCTTCAGGGATACTGGGATCTCCATCTTCATTTGAAATTTTAGCAGCATCACTGGATCCACCCGGCTTTTCTTGCAACTGTAATAGCTGACGGAAATATTCGGTGATCCACTGCTCCCGCTCTTTCTCCTGCTGATCATATTCGTCATCATAGGGAGCGGTCTTTTCGGCTCGTGTCGAGTTCAGGCACCCCCACCATTCTTGGGGTGTTTTGTGGGTGTGACTCGGTTCGGGTTCCCCGTAAGTGATGTCTTCCTCTTTATTGGACTGGAAGGGCCACTCTTCCGTGGGGTAGGGTTCATTACAGGAACGCTGCATCTTGTCCTCCATTTTGAGGCTATCAGGTGTAATTTTCTTCCTGACCTCAGGAGGCGCTATTGCACCTGTTGCCAATGTATTTGCTAGAACCCCAAATGGTTGTAGTCCTACAGGTGGGCATATTTTGCTTGTAGATGTCGTAGCTCTAACAGGCATCTCTGTAGCCTTTTCTTTCTTGGGTAAGTTTTACAATATCAGCAGTGCTGTGCACGCATTTTCTCTCATCAGGTATACAGGATGTGCAGTTGCTAGGTAAAAACGTCTATTTGCTTTACACCATTTACTTGCTAGGTGTAATCTCTCATTAGGTATGCTGGATGTGCAGTTGCTAGGTAAAAACTTCTGTTTGCTTTACACCATTTACTTGCTAGGTGCAATCTCTCTGCTTCAGTCAAATAATGTGGTTTTCTGCTTGAGTTCAGTCTCAACTTTGGGTATTATGACATTCACTCTTCACACTTTGGGATACCTTTTACACAGCTCAGCAATTCCTTTTTTTCTAGTAGGCAATTTTACCCTCAGCACTTGTTTACTGAAAATTCCCCTGCTTCAGCACACTCTTTCATCAATTTTCACACTTTTCTGCATATACTCCATTCACAACTGGTAGTCCTATGCAGTGTGGCAGCCTTTACTTGCCGAATCAGTACCGCTCGCGTGTCACCATCTGTATTCACTGCTTCAGCGAAACATTTGAAAACAACAAACGCCTATCCCTTTTAAGGGCTAACTTACTTCTTGAACCCTGACTACAGCTGGAAGGAAAACCCCCTATTTCAATGACCATATTACACTTTATTTGTGATAGGCAAATAAGGTTTACCTGCTTCAGCAGTCTCTCACTCTCTCCTCTTGGGATTGGGGATAAGAGTCCATCTGTGGTTTTGTAAGTTTCAGTGCAGTGTAGATTTCCTGCATGGGTGTGTATCACTTTAACTCTGGTCTCTGCTGCATGAGATTTTTTTTGTTTATGTTGCTCAGACTGTTTGTAGGCAAAAAGCACAAAAAAAAATTTCACAGCCAAACTCCGGGTCCCTTCTAACTTCAAAGACCACCTCTCGTCCCACTTCTGATGACCATATGTAGGCGGACGCTCACAGAGGTATGCAAGGGAGACTGGTTATGGTGAAATTAAATAAGGCTTTAATTGCGCCTGTTTCCTTAACATCAGGAAACCATCCAAACAAGGGGTAAACAAAGCTTCTATTCACTTGGGAGTATTTCTAGTGAAATACTATGCAGTCCACAACTCCCTTTAGATAAGCATGTCTCCCAGCCCCAAACATATATCATGAAATGAGCAGATATAAAAAGTCTTATAAATGAAAGTCTTATCTGTTCCTTGTGGTTTGGAGGGAAAATCTTCTCTGTTCCTGGTTGCTACCTTTTCCTCAGGGTTTGTCAGCATTCAGGTTTAGAAGTTTCCCCTGTTTCTTCTGGCAGGCTCAAGACAACTGTCCCCATGCTCAGTCTCACAAGTTGTGTGAGATTCAGGCACAATCTCTTCCTGTCTCAAAAGACAGGCTTTTCTAAGCAATCTAATCAGGCAGGTGGTGTTTGTTAATGGACTACCAGCAGTTAACCACCACACTGCTGGATTAGAGGCACATTTTCTGAACAGGGATAACTCCCATGTTACATAGCACTATCCACTAAATTACAAACTAATAAAGGAGTGAAAACTTAATATGTGATGGGTGAAACTCATATACTGTAAGTGAAGCACACCAATTGGTCACGAGGTTGTAAAATGTCCCATTGGGATAATACTTAAGTCCGACAGCTGGAGTCCAAAGGAGGGATTTTCACATCCCTCCAAACATTTTCCTTTGTTACATTTATAAGATGTTATTTTTAAAAGCGTGGTTCGGCTTCAGATGTCTAACGCTGTGCTCACCACAAACAAGGTGGGATCCCGGTACTGAGGTGAGAATGGGTAGAGACGCCACCCACAGCCACGGGGCACGTCTGGAGAGTGGATGGTCAGATAGCCGGGTCAGGATTGGAGAATGTAGATTAGTCTTGACACTTGCCGAGGTCAGAGGTAGGAGCCAGTAGAATAGTCTGAGTCCGATAGCCATGGTCAGGGGTTAAAGCTAGTAGAATTGTAGATGTCCGTAAGCCGTGGTCAGGGTTGGAGAGGTGCAGAAGGTCAGAAGTAAGCCGGGGTTGGTAAACCAGAAGTGCGGAGTCCAAGGGTCTAGCCAGGTCAGTACACAGGAGATCAATCTAGAAAGCAAGGCACAGGAACACGGGACAAGGCAAGGCTAGGTTCCTGGAAGTGGGAGAACAACGCTACCAGGAACTATGCTCAGCCAAAGTGCAAGTGGCACAGCTGAGCATATATAGGAGGATAGGACCATTGTGAGAGAGGGGAGGAGTAGAGGTGTGGCCTCAGCGGAGGCAGGGATAGGTGGAGCGGTGCAGTAGATAGGTGAGCATGATGAGAGTGTTGACGCGCAGCTGGGGAGCGGTGCACACACGTCACTTGATAGTGCCGCGCGACACTGACGTGTGCCTTAAGTGGGGAACGGAGCCAGACTCTGCGATGTCCACAAAGCTCCTTCGTGAGCGTGCGCTGTATAGACCGGGGTTGCGCAAGGCAGCAGGTAAGACGGGAGTGCGCCGTGGAGGACACTCTCCCCGATTCCTTTCAAGATGGCCCACATTGATTTGAATTCTGGAGAAATAAAATAAAGTGAAAAAGTACACGTAGGAGGGAATTGCTTCTTTAAAACAGCGGTTTTTATGTGCTTTGAAGCTGCTATATTTTGCACTGGTTGAGGAACTACAGTGTATCTGCTCCATGGCTATGGATTTGCTAAACACTTGGGTGAGTTAAGACCAGAACTGGGGGAGGAAGGGGTCACCTGGCATCGGTGTTTACTTAATATTGTCCATATGTTATATGATCTTATAACTACAGTACAAAATAACTTTTTTTCACAGTAGCATGCATGGTTCTTTAAAAATGTAATAATACTAATTATTTGGAACATTCAAGATTGGCACAATCGTTTTGCCAACAATTGCATAGTTACATTTTTAATTCTCCTTGTTTTAGGTGCTTTCATTTGAAGCGTATTTTGAAGAGGAAGTTCATGAAAAAAGGGAAGAAACCTTTCGAATAAGGCATTGTAAAATATATTTCTACCTTGAGGATGACACAATTCAAGTAGTGGAACCCCAAATAAAAAATAGTGGCATTCCACAGGGTACGTACTTCATACTTTTCAAACTAAATTAATTTCTCTTACTAGTGACCCCACTTAATATTGTGAAAAGTGGAGCAATGCACAAACATCTGTTCAGGTAATGAATTTTAAAAGCTTTGTATTGCACTAGAGGAGTACATAATACCTTAATACAGTGGTTCCCAAACTTTTTCGGTTCAAGGCTCCCCAAGGCGATCAGGATTTTTTCAAGGCTCCCCAAGGCGATCAGGATTTTTCCGCAGCGCCCAAAGTACACAGTCACTGATACACACACACACACAGTCACTGATACACACACAAACACAGTCACTGATACACACACACAGTCACTGATACACACACACGCAGTCACTGATACACACACACACTGATACACACACACATACACACACAGTGGAGAGCAGAGGCAGCAACGGATGTGAGTGACTGGGGGGGAGGGAGGAAAGGCAGGCGATCCATGCAGACGGCTCCTTGCCTCCCCCTTCACCCACCGCCAGGACAGGCAAATGTACAACTCCCCCCCAGCACCCCCGCTACCTTCTCCTATCACCCGGGGCAGAAGGGGACGGGACACCGCGCAGCCACCAGCAGACAGAGGAGCCAGGAGCGGGAAGGCAGACACACACACTCACCGTGTGCTCTGTACAAAGCGGAAGCCCTGCCCACGGCTTCCTCTGACCTGCAGCCAATCCCCTGTGGCCCGGTCGGCATTAAGGAGGGATGGTGGGGAGGGATAATCGGAGTGATGGTGGGGAGGGATAATCGTGGCGCCCCTATAGGCAAGCCACGGTGCACCAGGGCGCCGCGGCGCACATATTGGGAACCACTGCCTTAATACCTTAATCTGCTCTTAGTCACCTAAAATATCTAACTGGTCTATAGAGAGATTATGGAGCAGATTCATTAGCGCCGGTTTGGGTCAGCACACCTGACCCAGCATTGACTTCCATTCAAGTCAATTGGAGTGAATGCTGGATCAGTTGTGTTAACCGGTGCAAGCCCTTGATGAATTATCCCCAAAACTTCACATAACATCCCATACACCCATACATAAGGTACATGCCGACTCTTCTCTGTCTTTGACTCCCTACTCAGACCAACCTATGCTGCCTTTTCTTCTTTCTCCATCAGGACTTTTCAAGGAAAAGGTGGAATCCATACGTCAGGACATCCCCTTTGTATCCCCCCCCATCCTACACCCCTTCCTATCTCTCCTCCTGCCTTCCTTGACTCGTTTTCTGCTGTCACAGAGGAGGATGTGTCGTTGCTGATCTCCTCTTCTCCCTCTACCACCTACCCTCTAGACCCCATTCCCTCCCATCTCCTAAAATCTCTTGCTCCTACTATACTCCCGATGCTCACATACTTTTTAAACTCCTCCCTCTACTCTGGTACCTTTCCCTCTTCCTTCAAACATTCAACAGTTATACCATAACTCAAAAACAGCAAGCTTGACCCTACCTTTCTTTCTAACTATCAACCTGTCTCTCTGCTGCCTTTTGCCTCTAAAATCCTTGAACATCTTTTATTCTCTCACTTGCTCCATTTTCTCAACACCTATTCTCTCCTAGACCCTCTACAATCTGGCTTCCGCACTGCTCAATCCACTGAAACAGCCCTCACTAAAATAACTAATGACCACGATGCTGCCAAAGACACATTACACTCTGCTCATATTACTCGACCTCTCTGCAGTATTTGATACTGTGGACCCCCCTCTTCTCCTTCACATTCTCCATACTCTTGGCATTCGTAACAAAGCTCTATCCTGGATTTTCTCTTACCTCTCCCATCCTACTTTCAGTGTCTCTTTTGCTAACACCTCCTCCTCTATTGGTCTCTCTGTGGGGGTACCCCAGGGCTCTGTCCTGGGACCTCTTCTCTTTTCACACTCTCTCTCTATGTGACCTAATCACATCTTTTGGGTTCAAATATCACCTCTCTATGCTGATGACACACAAATTTCCTTTTCTACCCCTGACCTTACACCTGCTGTACAGACTTAAGTTTCTGAATGTCTTCCGCTATATCACCCTGGATGGCCCTCCGCCAACGTAAACTTAACATGGCAAAAACAGAGCTTCCTCCCAAACCTGTCCCTGCTACCTCCCACATTTCTGTTGGAAGTACTATCTTTCACCCAGTAGCCCAAGCACGCTGCCTAGGGGTCACACTCGACTCCTCTCTCACATTCTCTTCTCACATTCAAAAGGTGGCTAAAACCTGACGCTTTTTCCTCCGCAATATTACAAAGATACGCCCTTTCCCCTGTTGCTCGACTGCAAAAACTCTGACACAGACCATCATTCTCTCCCGGCTCGACTACCGTAACCTCCTGCTGTCTGGCCTTTCTGCCTCGCACCTGTCTCCCCTACAATCTATCCTAAATGCTGCTGCCAGAATCACTCTACTATTTCCGAAATCTGTCTCTGCGTCAACCCTGCTGAAATCCCTCTCTTGTCTTCCTATCAAATCGCATATCACCCACTCAATTCTCCTCCTCAGTTTTAAAGCTTTACAGTCTTCTGCTCCTCCTTACATCTCAGCCCTAATTTCTCACTATACACCATCCGACTCTTGCGTTCTGCTCAAGGATGTCTTCTCTCTACCCCCTTTGTATCTAAAGCCCTCTCCTGCCTTAAAACTTTCTCACTGACTGCCCCACACCTCTGGAATACCCTTCTCCTCAATATCCGACGATCACCCTCTCTATCCATCTTTAAGAGCCACCTCAAAAACACCTACTTAAGGAAGCATATGAGTAACTCAATGGCTAATAATTAACACCTCATACATAAACCTTTGGCTCTTGCAGACACACTTACTAGAACGCCCTCCTACTGTCTCTGTACGTTTTTCCTACCAACCAATTAGATTGTAAGCTCTTCAGAGCAAGGACTCCTTTTCCTAAATGTTACTACTGTATGTCTAAAGCACTTCTCCCCTTTATGTGTTATTTATATTATTTGTTATTTATATGATTGTCACATGTATTACTGCTGTGAAGCGCTATGTACATTAAGGGCGCTATATAAATAAAGACATACATACACCTTGAGTATTACTGTTCTTTGCAATCTGACATTAATTATTGGTTGCTCATCTGAGAATAAGATGTTTGGTAGAGAAGGAAATTGTATTTATCTTCGTTCTTTAAAGGTACAATAATCCGGCGCCACCGAATTCCTCTTCCATCACCGAACGATGACCAATACTATACTGTGGATCACTTCAACATCAATAAGGATATTGTCTTCTACTCAAAAATATATAAGATTGTAAATTGTGATGAGTTCACCAGAAATTTTCTAAGAAAACTAGGAGTCAGGCTTAAACCTCCAAGTTCTATTCCAGCAGACCCTTACACAACAATACGCAAGAAGGTAAGAAACAAAAACATGACCAGGGACGGTGCGAGGTAGCTCCCTTCTCCTCCTTGCCCTGTACACACATAGACACATACAAATAATAACAGAGACCCGATCTGGAAGTATAAAGGCAGCGACTATTTTATATATAAATAATAGAGTAAATGCCATCCTCTGCCATAGTGCTCCTTTAAAAGGGGGGGGGGGAGGAAATGGTCAGCCGGTCCTTGAACCACTGACCCCGTGACCCTTATGGCCGAGCCCACGTGACACAGCCGTTATCGCGAGGGGGCTCCCGGAAGTCATGTTCCAATGACCCCGCCCACTCACCACTCCCCCTGGGCTTTAACAGCCTAGCTTCCAGTCTGGCAAGAACAAGCACCTAACCCCCACAAGCCGCCGGGACACAGGCAATCGGTCAAATGACCCCTCATCTTAGGAACTTCAGTCCATCCATTTTCTTGAAAAGTATAAAGACTTCACACTAGAACAGAACAATGATAAACGTCAGTATTAACATGCCATATACGACAGAAAAACATTGTCAATTGTTAACAATAAGATACATTTCAATGTTATGGTTGTCCGTAAACGATTCTCACTAACAAGGGACAGATGTGTGGGAAATTGCTGGTGGGTAGCGAATAGGCCATGCTCCCCACCAGCTGGGCTTTAAATAGCCCCTAGCTCCTCCCGCCACACCACACCCCCTTGTGCTGGCGGGAAAAAGAGCAGCCAGGGATGGAAGGGAGCAGGACGGAGTGGTGGAGCCTGGCCACTATATCATTTTTCTGCCTTAAAATATAAAAAAGAACATTACTTACAATGATATATGCAACTATCCATTATATAAGATATGGTGGGTAAAAGTGACAAAAGCTCTCCACCGTACAGTGTACCACAAATACATATATCACTTTTGTGAGTACATTCACATGTCTCAGATAGGTCTGCAAGTGAAAAGCAGGATTGTAGACATGTCTGAGACGTGAATGTGCTCGAAAATGATATATACTGTACAGAAACATGGGATAATAATGAAATATTTTCCGTTATAAAAACAACATCATTTCATATTTAGAATCCCTCATCTTTACAGAAAATGAAAATGTGGTTGAACAATTCAATACCTAGTATGAATTCAGTTTCATTCCTTTCGAACTCCTATAAAAATTAAACACTACAAAACTCTCATTGATTTTCTCATTCATTAGGAGTCAGGGTCATAGATTTTTGGCATCAGTGACTCATAGACTTGAACGGATTCTTACTGATATAAAATCAGTAAAACATACTGGACACCTAACAAGCTCCTAATGTCAAACTAAAAGACCATTTTACTTATTAGATATTTATACATATATATTTAGGCACTGTACCGTGTATGAGTTTCACTGGATGTTCTATGTGTTTTATGTTCTGTCTCTGGTTTTGATATAAAATCAGCACTTTTCCATTGAAAGGCAATCTTTTGGTCCATAAACTCCACTTTTCACAGATTTCTGTTCTTGGAGGTTGACATCTCTGAAGCGTAATAAGAATATATGAATGCAGGGAAGTACGCTACTGTAGGGGATTTCTGTGGGTAAAGCTAATTAGGGCAGGTACTGTAGCATGGGGGGGGGGGGAATCAGCCTTGCAGACTTGGAAAGTGACTGCAAGTATCTTTAAAGATCACGAAGCACTCACGTAATTTGAAATACTTGCCACCAGTGCACAGCAATAGTGGTCCCATGGTGAAACGGCTACCTCCAACAATCCAAGAAGAATATAGATGTGGTGCTCATGTGGTCTTGTAAAAAAAGCCCAAAATGTATTCAATGGGAATCGACGTCTTGAGAAAGGCCCACGTTTCGGTCCACATTGAATGCATTTTGTGCTTTTTTTACAAGACCACCCATGTGTATTCTTATTGCAAGTATGTTTAATACATTTACTGTATTGAGAAGACTTTGGAGGGCTCTGAGTTACTGGACTGCTGTATACCAATTTTTTCTTAATTTTCCTAATTCTGCTAAGTGAGATTTGGTTTACCTTAAGAGTGGGCACGTCACTGGTGTTTTGGTTTGAAAATGTTTTCTTGTTTGTGTTTTGTCATTGCACGATGTAATTTGCTTCTGTAAAAAAATTACGTTTTTTTTTTTTTTTTTTTAAAGCATGCCATTTGTACAGCAGCGGCAGCTCTTATTCGAGCAAATGCCGCTGGCTGTATGAGGCTGGGAAGCGGGTAGCCGCGGCGCGTGGCGGCGCACTGTGACGTCACGGTCACAAGCGCGCCCGGCTTCCCCGTCTTCCCCGGCTTCCCCAGGCTTCCCCGACACCCCTGGAGTTCAAATCTAGGTAAGCGGGGGTGCGGGGAAGCAGAGGGGCAGAGTAGAAGCCGGGTTCGGGGTGTCTTTGGGGGGGTAATTGCGCGCGATGTGGAGGGGGGGTGCGTGGGGGAAACGCGGCGGCGCGTGTTTCTGACTGGCGGCAGCTGGGGTAGATCCCGGCATGCCGCCGGCATTTACTTTAATAAAGTATGTCGCTACTGTATCAAAATATGGGTGAACATTTTGAAAATTTTAACTTCTGTGCATAAGTTTCATGAGTTTGCAAACCCAAAAGTATGCCCGGTTGATTGTGAAAAACAATAAATAAATTAATTTAAAATTCAAAAAGCAAATCACCTTTTTGGAATTTTGGCTTGTGTTCTGCACGGTTTCGAAAATTAGTTCTGCAAATTTGGCCCGGAAATCCAAACAAATTTCAAAGTTTGGAATTTGAATCTGCCAAGCTGCCAAGCTGCCAACCTGCCAATCCTTAGTTTACCACTTTAATTTTGTAATTTTCAATTGTGTGTTTTTTTTTTTTAAAGTTAAATTGATAATTGGCTAAACTTCTTTATCGCTGTACCAAATACTATCTGATAGAGACTACAACAATTAAAGAAATAACATGGTAGCAAACCTTTATGTTCTTTCCCTTTTGAATTTTAGGTACAGGATAGTATGCAGCCTTTGCGTCCTTACGAATGTATGGATACACTGAAACAGTTTCTGGAGCATGACACACATGTTTTGCGTTTCTACTGCATGTGGGATGACACACCATCTCTTTTTGGGGACTCAAGAGAGCTTATTTTGCATTATTTCCTGGCAGATGATACAATTGAAATCATAGAAGTTATACCAGCAAACGCTGGCAGGGATGCAGTCCCAGTCTTTCTCCACAGAGGAAAACTACCCAAGGTACATAATGGAATAATATAATATAATACAATTTAATGATTATGCTTTAAGACATAAACACATATTGTAGAATAAATTAGTACGAATTAGCACTTTTTTATTGTATAATCTTAAAGATATAGTAATAGCCGTTTTGGTCTTAATCCTGGTCCTGTTCTCGATACATTACATCTAAAGAAGAAGAAACATGGGATGCATTGAAAGTTTATGTACAATTATATCCTTAAGGAATGATTTAGTTTGGTTTTAAAATTGCAGCAATTGCAACTTTTGCAAAATGTAAAACAAGGTTTATACCCTTATGTATATTTTCTGGTAAAATACCTGAAAACACAGTTATGTTGTATTATTATTTCCTTTAATTTTAGTTTATGTTAAACTGAAGGCTTTCATAAACATAGCATATATTAAAAAATTGATCTTGAAAGACTTCTAGAAAAAAACCCCATCAAAGACGCAGTGTGGGCAGTGGCGGATTTCCAATTAGGCTCAATAGGCACAAGCCTATGGCGGCAAAATGTAGAGCCGGCAAATTTGTATTTTTTTTCTTTTTTCCCCATACTGTACACTGAGGCCCCGCTCTCATCCTCACTAATTGCTGGGGGAGAGCACGTGGCCTCTGTAAAGGTCTCTTACCTCCTCCGTCGTGCCACCCTCCCCTTTCTGTAGCATCATGGCATCAAATGACACGGCGACGTCACATGGCGACGTGTTGTCATGGAAATTTGTTGTCACGTGACGTTGCGGCGTAATTTGACACCGAGATACTGCAGAAGGTGGAGGTCGGTGCTGCAGGAGGAGGTAGACCGTTCGGCAAAAAGTAAGTGACTATGGGCTGCAAAAATGGAAATCCGCCACCGTGTGGGGGTAACACTTCTGTTCTGCAAAACGTTGTGAATATGTGAAAATTCTTTTAAACAGGCTTCAAACTATGGTTAGTCTAAATCCAGTACAACTACATTCATTATTGTTATAACATTGATGTAAAATACTCTTCATATAACCCTTATAATAATCTATGGTTACTCCAAATCCAGGACTGTTGCATTCATTGTTATAAAAATTATGTCAATATCCCTCCTAATAACACAAGTAAAGGATGAGAATTGGAGAATTGAAACATAAATATGTCAAATGTATTATGGAATATAATAAATGATAATATGTATACAAAGATATTTAAATTACATTATTTAGCATAAAATTATTTGACTTATTTTTTTTTAGAGAAACCTAATATTTAAAAAAAAGAAAAGAAAAACATACAGTATGCTCATCCTTTGTATTTCTACTGACACATTTTCATTGATCTTGCAGTATGGACCCACAAAAATGTATCACCCTGGTGAGATCACAGCACGTACAGTTCTGAATGTGTTTGGGCCAATGGGACATGGCGGTCGTTATATTCTGGATAATCTTAAGGTGAGAAAATAGTGATTCATCAAAGCCAAGTCAAATGGAATTCTTGCATAAGTCACAAAAACTTTTTTAGTGCTCTGCAGTTGAAAACTAGAAGATGTTAGCCTATATAGGTAAAGATTCAGTATATGGTCATATATGTATTACTGTATATGATAAATTATCATACACTGAATGGTGGCAGAACACAAGCATAATGGCCCATCTTAATATATAAAATCAAAAGGTTGGTACTAGCTGCGGTGAATCTGATTGGTCCTCAGCCTCTGGCCAATCAGATTGGTGGCTCTATGACGTCACCCGACTCTATGACGTCACCCAACTCCCTCTCCCTCCCACCGGCTCCCAGATGGAGGGGAAGAGCGTCGCGGCCCTCCTGCCCCAGCCGCCAACGCTCACTTCCCTCCCTCCCCGGCGGAGGGACAGGTAGTGGGCAGGCAGCCTCCGGAAGGACCCCTTTCCTCCTGCAGCTGCCCCCGGTAAGATGGCAGCGCACAGCGGACAGGCGGGGGGTGGTATTCAGTCAGGAGAGAGGGGGGGGAGTTAGTCAGGAGAGAGAGGGGGGAGGGAGTCAGGAGAGAGGGTGGGGGAGAGAGTCGGGAGAGAGGGAGTCAGGAGAGAGGGAGTAAGGAGAGAGGGGGGTGGGAGGGAGTCAGGAGAGAGGGGGGGGGGGGAGAGAGGGAGTCAGGAGAGAGGGGGGGAGGGAGTCAGGAGAGAAGGGGGGGAAGCCTGACCAGCTGTGAAGAGGGGGGGAAGAGAGTTGAGAGGGAGGATGGGGGAGGCAGAACATTACATCACGGGCAACGCCGGGTATATCAGCTAGTATTAACTAAGTGGTACTTTAGGACACCATGCCAAAGGATACCTTCTGATGTTGGAAGACACTGTTCACTTGAATGGGCTGTATATTATCTGACCAGGGTGGCTGCGAGGTAGCTCCCCTCTCTCACCCTCCCCCGAACCCACATGCAACGTAAGAATAACGACAGAGACCGGATCTGGAGGTATAAAATGCAGTGGCTATATATTTTATAACAAATAACGAATGGGGTAAATGCTACTTCCCGCCAGAGTGTTCCTTTGACAGGAGGGGGAGGGGCCGGTCAGCCGGTCCTTGAACCGCTGACCCCGTGCCCCTATTACCGGTCATTGTCGTGAGCGTGCTCCCAGAAGTCATGTCTAAATGACCCTGCCCACTCGCACTCCCCCGGGCTTAAACAGCTAAGCTCCCAGTCTAGCAAGACCAAGCACCTACCCCAAAAGCCACCACCGGCGGGCCTATCTAACCACCCTTAAACTGGGACCGTACCGCCAGACCCATAAGGACCCTCTCCAACCCCTCCTGAAAACTGTTATTGAAAAGGTCCACCCCAACGTCTGACATGTGATCCCCGTCTTCCCTGCACAAACCACTTGAGTTTGCATCGAAATCTGGGTGTCTGATCTCCCAGCTCCCACATTGTTCTATGAACTTGCCTGTGGCCTTATTCACCTCTTACATGCCCAGTCCACTGTGCTCTGTACCCTCGCGCCTCACCATGCCGCCTATAGACTATGTCTGACCACACGTCCTGAACTGCTGGCCGGCGAGCAAATATCAGCACCAGGTCCGGCCTAATGGGATCGATCAAGTCAATTGAGCGCAAAGCCGCCACATCGTTACCTCCTGCGTGAATGAGCAGGATCTAGGGAGGCCTCCTATCCTTAGCACAACGCCATGTCCCCGTCCCCCCAACCCGCTTGCCAAACCTGAGTATTCATGCCAAGCTGCCGCATAAGCCTCCCACTTACCCAGAGCCACGGAAGCTCGCACTAAATTCAAGAATGTGTGGTTCACCACGCCCATAAGTCTACCGGGTCAAGGCAAGTCGACCTGGTCCACCTCTGGTGCCCACTTCAAAATTCTGTCATCCGTCCTTAGCGTTGATGCCGAGCCTCGTCTTCCTCCATTGTCAGTTCCATGTTGTCAAACCACGCCGGGGGCATAACATGCTGCCTCGAGCACAGCTACCATTCCGGGAGGACCTGGCACCGCCGACTTGCCACCACACCACCTGCAACCGCTGCCCCCGGCCGATTTGCTCTGCCACCGCCCGCAACCACCCGTCTTGTTCTGCCAACGCCGGCAACCATTGCGGGCGGCCGATTTGTTCTTCCACCGCCTGCAACCGCTGCATGTGGTCGATTTGCCACCACACCACCTGCAACCGCTGCGGGCGGCAGTCCTGCGCCCCTTCGTGACGCCTTGCCTCGCGGCTCTGCCACTGGAGGCTGCTGCCCTGCTTGCGGCCCTTGTCCTGCGCCCCTTCATGATGCCCTGCCATGTGACTTTGCTGCCGGAGGCTGCCGCCCTGCTTGTGGCCCCTATCCTCCGCCTGGTGCGACCTGCTGCCGCACCCCTCATGGCCGAGCCCCACCATGGGGGCTGGCATCATCGCTTGACAATTGCTGAGCTTGCGAAGTGGCGGGAATGTACCGGCCTTGTCCGTTATCAAGGCCTATCTGTTTGTGAACAAGCTGTCTAGCTGCTGGTCTAACCAGCCCTTTTCCTGGTTCAACTCCTCAGTTTGGAGCTGACTAAATTGCTCAGATATTGCTAGCGCCATTGCTAGTGGGGGATGAGAGCAATGTCTACGAGTGTACGTGTAATTAAGCCTGTTGCAATGCGTGCCTGCAGGAGTGACGACTGGCCTTCTTATTGTACTAACAGAGAGCGTGCATGTGCGTGAGTGTTTTAGCAGAACACTGGGGATGCCGCGAATCAAGAGAGGGGGGAAAAATCGTCCAGTTGCCCACTTAGAAATCCCAACTGAAGTAGACAAGAAATATTCAACCGTTATAATCAATTTGTTGTTGGTTTTATTGTCCCAGCAACCCTTCTTTGAAGCTGCCGCCCGGGCTTTCCCCGCCTTCTGTAAGGAAAAAATCAGGTGAACAGGAAAACTCCTGCACATCTTTTTTTTTTTTTTTTAAGAAGCTAGCCAACGGTGGAATCACCCTATGTGTCTGGAAACCCGTCCACGCCATGCCTTATAAAATACATGCGTACCTATCGTATAACCCATATTGCTCATTGTAACCACGCATTTGCAACCATGCATATGCCCTTATAACTCCGCCAGGGCAGCAATAAATAATGATGAGTTAACCAATTCACCTAAATTGTTGGGAGCATTTCTCTTGGCCACACACCCTGACAAGACAACCCTTCCGCTGCCACGACACATGTAAAGAATAGTCTGTAAACGCGTGCCCCCCTAAGCCTCACTCACACAGCTTCCTAGAGAGCAGGGAAAGGGGAATTGGAGACCCCTTAAGCAAGTGTGGGCATCACGCGCCAGAAGAGGCCATGCAACCACATCCCAACAACACTCATCCTGATGATATGACGTACATCGCACATGAATTATGTCATTCACGTGCTTCCCCCAGTAGTGCTGCTGTAAAGAACAACATACAACCCATCGGGTGCTCTTGAAGCATAACCACACCACCTGCAACCGCTGCACCCGGCCGATTTGCTCTGCCACCGCCCGCAACCACCCGTCTTGTTCTGCCAACGCCGGCAACCATTGCGGGCGGCCGATTAGTTCTTCCACCGCCTGCAACCGCTGCATGTGGTCGATTTGCCACCACACCACCTGCAACCGCTGCGGGCGACCGTCCTGCGCCCCTTCGTGATGCCTTGCCTCGCGGCTCTGCCACTGGAGGCTGCCGCCCTGCTTGCGGCCCTTGTCCTGCGCCCCTTCATGATGCCCTGCCATGTGACTTTGCTGCCGGAGGCTGCCGCCCTGCTTGTGGCCCCTATCTTCCGCCTGTTGCGACCTGCTGCCGCACCCCTCATGGCCGAGCCCCACCATGGGGGCTGGCATCATCACTTGGCAATTGCTGAGCTTGCGAAGTGGCGGGAATGTACCGGCCTTGTCCGTTATCAAAGCCTATCTGTTTGTGAACAAGCTGTCTAGCTGCTGGTCTAACCAGCCCTTTTCCTGGTTCAACTCCTCAGCTTGGAGCTGACTAAATTGCTCAGATATTGCTAGCGCCATTGCTAGTGGGGGATGAGAGCAATGTCTACGAGTGTACGTGTAATTAAGCCTGTTGCAATGCGTGCCTGCAGGAGTGACGACTGGCCTTCTTATTGTACTAACAGGGAGCGTACATGTGCGTGAGTATTTTAGCAGAACACTGGGGATGCCGCGAATCAAGAGAGGGGTGAAAAATCGTCCAGTTGCCCACTTAGAAATCCCAACTGAAGTAGACAAGAAATATTCAACCGTTATAATCAATTTGTTGTTGGTTTTATTGTCCCAGCAACCCTTCTTTGAAGCTGCCGCCCGGGCTTTCCCCGCCTTCTGTAAGGAAAAAATCAGGTGAACAGGAAAACCCCTGCACATCTTTTTTTTTTTAAGAAGCTAGCCAACGGTGGAATCACCCTATGTGTCTGGAAACCCGTCCACGCCATGCCTCATAAAATACATGCGTACCTATCGTATAACCCATATTGCTCATTGTAACCATGCATTTGCAACCATGCATATGCCCTTATAACTCCGCCGGGGCAGCAATAAATAATGATGAGTTAACCAATTCACCTAAATTGTTGGGAGCATTTCTCTTGGCCACACAACCCTGACAAGACAACCCTTCCGCTGCCACGACACATGTAAAGAATAGTCTGTAAATGCGTGCCCCCCTAGGCCTCACTCACACAGCTTCCTAGAGAGCAGGGAAAGGGGAATTGGAGACCCCTTAAGCAAGTGTGGGCATCACGCGCCAGAAGAGGCCATGCAACCACATCCCAACAACACTCATCCTGATGATATGACGTACATCGCACATGAATTATGTCATTCACGTGCTTCCCCCAGTAGTGCTGCTGTAAAGAACAACATACAACCCATCGGGTGCTCTTGAAGCATAGCCATGCCATCCTTTAGTATATAAGCCATATGTTAATAAAGCGCTTATATGACTACATAATAAAGACGGCTATATCAAGAGCAGACAAAATTACCATATACACCTTTTAGAAACGGCTAAGAATAAAAGGCATTCTAGCAAAAAGTAGCCAAACGTAAAATGCCTACTGGGATGACCCCTGGAGGCCCGACCCTTCATTGCAGCAAACTAGCTTCTAGCTTTCTGGGTTTATTCATCCAGAATGATTCCCTCTGGAAAAATGTAGCTAAAATTGGCCATAATGTGTTCCCACGAGCCCAGACATGCCTTCTATATCATATCACACTGCCCCCAACTATATATTAGTGAATGCCAATGTACAATATATTTGGCTTACTAAAGCATTTATTCGTCGAGTTGCCAATCTAAGATGTGTAATCAATAAGATGTAAACCTGGTATTGTGAGGTTGTATGTAAAGTTATATCTATTTACGCAAAGCCCCTCTCGCCCCAGTTATCAGTTTTATTAGCTGACATGAACTCATGTATAATGCCAAGCGTCTGCCACCTTTGTGAGGAGCCTGCCTTGCTCTGTGCCTGAATCACATGACCTCAATTGAGATTTCTCCATTATGGAGACAAACAGCCCTCCCCGCAACTGCAACGCACACCCAGAATGCCAATGCACGTGTCTTTGTGCATATACCCGCTATATTCTCGCAGCCCTTACTGGGATTTCACAATGCTGATTTGGTACAACACAACAGATACTCCATCGTTCGTGACTGCTGTTTCGCAGCATGAGATAACATAACATAACATAATACTGGATTCAGATATACTATATGTATGATGTAAAGTGATTACCACCCCTGTGAGGAGCCTGCTTTATTCCGAGTGTGAATCGCCTAACCCCAAGTGAAATTACTTCATTGTGAACAGACAGGAGCCCCCCCACCCCCTTGATCCTATGATATATATGGATCACCATACTGTTAAACCGCTAACCATGCTCCCTGGAACAGCATACAATCTCTCTTCATGTAATATGTGCTGTATAACCCTTTCCATTCATTTTAATTCCGTGTTTGTAACCATGTTTATGTCATTATAACTCTCTGCCCAAGACATACTTGAATACGAGAGGCAACCCTCAATGTATCACTCCTTGGTAAACACTTAAATAAATCAATCAACCCTTTCAAGGTGGCAGGACCTCGGACAAAGTGGCTAACAATATCAAATGGTTTATTTTCCAAAATCCTTATGATTTTCTATCTACACCAGCACCCATGCCACCGCCAATTTTCCCACTGCAGGCCCACGGGCCAGGCCAGCTGACGGCAGGCCCACGGGCCAGGCCAGCTGCTGATGGCCACGTGATCGCCTCTAATGCCAGCTGTGTGTGCTAGAGCGGCAGTTGCGCATGCAGTCCCACTCCACCCTTGTGCGTCTTGGAGGCCAGGGAGCGCTACCAGCAATGCGACATTAAACCCAATCCTTCTTCTGCAGGGGCCTGTTGCATGCCCCACATGAAAAATGGTGGCCATGCAAGAGGACACATGGCTAAGGCCCCCTCTCCTCTCTCCCGGAGACCCTGAACATTGTGTGCCACCTCCTGCAACCCCCCCCCCCCCGCAATATGGCTGAGAGGCCGCGGGGGGAGGAGGAGCACCCACATGGGGAAAGCCTTTTTTTACTCGGTATTACTGGTAGACACTGTAACCCAACTAATATCCTACTATTCATTACCAAATAAATAGCTGAAAAATATAACATCCTCTAAATAAGTGGTAACATTTGACCAATATAAAGGACCACTGATGCCCTGGGCAGGCCGCCGCCTCACCGCACAGGAGAGCCTTCATTTTTGGTGGCCAAAATTATTACCCCATAGTAAACAGTATAATCAGTATAATCACCAGTAATTATTTGAATCAAATGGAGCCGTTTGTTCTCATCTCTGTTGTACAGAAGATAGGGTATACCCTGAATACACACATATGTATAATTATACACATACGTATATATATATATATATATATATATATATATATATATATATATATATATACATATACACATACACATACACACACACACACACACACACACATATATATATATATATATATATACGTATAAACACATGTGCGTGTGTGTACAAGCACTGTATATAATGAGCATTTGCATGGAAGATATGTCCTATTCCAACCATATTGGGTTTAATAATGTTTCAAATAAATCCTCAAGCAGACTACATGAAATGGACAAGTTGATCCAATCAGTTGTACTTTACAAATCTTTGATTCAAATTGAATTCCCCCTGCCTCCACATTTTTCCTGCCTTGCCCTTTAGTCAAGCCTGCTGGAGGCCAGCCACGTGTATCCCCCCAACCCAGTGGGGATCCAAGTGTGTCCATCCTCAGCCATGCTTCCTACCCTGTGCGCAAATACCCCAAACCACATTCAACTGCTGCTTTGTTAACCTCTAACTGCGGCCCCTGCCATAGCATAATTTATTTGAACTGTGGTGGCAGATAACAAATTAGTTACCAATTTGTTATATATGCAAACAATCCAACATGCCATCATTCCTACCCCACCCCCCAATTCCTCCTCTGCAGTGGCCTGTTGCCTGCCCCACACACAGAATGGTGGCCATGCAAGAGGACACCTGGCCATGGCCTGCTTTCCCTTCTGCTCCCGCACAAACTGGTGGGGTGGAGATTGTTCCCGACTAGCAAAGCTACAAACACGCCTTGGCATGGACAATCACCCCCCAAAACAGGCAGATATTACCATTTGCAACATGTATACACCTTCATAAAAAGGCCTCTCACTGTTGTCTGTACAACTCAGCAGTCCGCACATTACCATAGTTACATTCAATGCATTAGTTAACGTGAATACGTTGCATACCCTACCAAAGCACTTCTAGTTAACCCTGTGTTAACCCAATTTCATAAAACACAATCCCAGCCGCGGCAATAATGCTCCCCTTAGTCATAGCATCTTTGGTAAATATATCCTGCTGCCCCCCAAAGTAGCACCCTTGAGCTATTCTCCCCCTCCTGCCACCAGCTGCTGGACTAGCTGGCTGGGGGCGTCTCTGGTCCTGCCCCTAAGCACCGACATGAGTGGCAATGCCGGCAGCGGAGACAGAACTGGGAGCGCAGGAAGGGCAGATGGCAGGACCGCTGTACTTGGGAGGAAAGAGTACCCGGGCCAAATCTAAACTGCGCAGGAACCCACAAATCAGCCCAGTTGTGGCCTAAGGAAATGTCTGCAGTCCTCTTTCTCCTTATGTCAGCTCAAATGTGAGCTAAGGAATCTCTCTCCTGTTTCTAACATCAGGCTTTTTCGAAGAGTCCTAATCATCCAGGTGGAGTCTGGTTGATTGCCTGTGTGCAATTAACCAGCACACTGCTAGATTTAGAGGCAGTTTCTCTCAAACAGTAATAAGTCACTGTTACAGGGACCAAGTGTCCACTCACATTATCCAGGTTTGGCCCCCCATCCCAGAAGGGACCCAAGTGTGCCCCACCCCAGAGGAGGGCCAAGTGTTTTCCCCCTCAACCCAAATGGTTGCCCAAGTGTGCATCCCCACCCCAGTGGGGGCTCCTAGTGACTCCCCCCCCACCTCACAGAGGGGACCGAAGTGCAGCCCTTCATCCAAGCCAGAGTAGGAGACCCATTATTCCTGAGTTGCATCCCCCCTCCCGCCAGCACAGGGGGGGGGGGGAGAATTGCACCGCATGTGCTTGCTGCCGGCCGCAGCGGACTAAAATGGGGCTTATGGGGTGCCAGGTGCAGGGGTCCAGGACCATTCACTTACCCTCAGGTGTCCCTGCGACCACCCCTGCTGCCCCCCCCCCCCACATGTCGGATCACTACTTTGGGACCCGCAGGGTCTCATGGGCGCCTCCACTTCCCGTTGCGCTTGATGGTGGCTTCACTGGGGAGGAGGTACCTGAATAGGCTTTTTCCCCCGAGCTAATTTTAGGGGCAGAAGCACCAGGGGAGAACCACATGGCTGGCGGTATTATTGAGCACCACTGCAGCATGATTGCGCGCCTAAAACCGGCAGCGGGGACAAACCAGGGGGCGCGGGAAGCCAACGCAGCATGGGAAGCTCCCCCCACATGGATAATAGTTAAGGGGCTTGCATAATGCCCCATAGCCGGAGAGGCGCTTCGCAAGTAGGGGAAAGCAGTGAGCGGCCGCCAGCAGCAGCGCACTCCGTTCTAACCCCATAGCCAGTCGGCCCACCAGCCACCTCTCCCTGCCAGTGCACGTCCCTCCCCAGCTCCCCCCGAACACACTGTCCATGAGTGGGCAAGTTTGGGAACCGCCCGTAGGAGGTGGAGCACCGGGGAAGGACAGCACATGACATATAGCAGCAAATAATCTTACCTGATTATCTGTGCAGCAGGGAGAGGGATCCTGGAGAGCTGATAGAAAAATGGCTGGTGGGCAGCAAACATGCTGTGCTCCCGCCAGCTGGGCTTTAAGTAGCCCACGTATAGCCCTTCACCGGCTACAGGAGGTGAGGGGGTGGGCCCGAGAGGTGAGACTAACCCCCTGGTCAGGAGGCTCCCCTCGCCGATGGCGAGGGGGCCACTTTCCTGTGCCACTATTTGTCCTAAAGTATGTAATAGTGCAGCTTTTGATCTTATTAGCATAACATTAATATAGTAACAATCTTTATCAAAAATATTTTTTAAAAACTCCTTTTTAGAAAAATGGATTGAACTTATTAAAATAATAATGCATACATACCTGATCCTTTACCAAGTGATCTTTTAAAGATCAAGGGACCTTTATGTATATTTATTTACATATTAAAGTGCTTTATGACACCACATTGGCCTGGAGTCATCAAATATCAGCGATATCTGCCTTTGACTTTCATGGCAAGTAACGCAGATTTGGGCGCGATAATGCAGATCATGCTTTAAAGATTCTGAGCCATTGAGAGGTGATACAGATAATTTAGGTAATTGATTGTATCTTGCTGTTTGAGCAACAACATTTCCAATAATGTTTACAATCTTAATCCAACATACATATGTGACGGTAGGGATAGCTGGCATCACAAAACTGGGTGAAGCCCAGCTAACTACCCCTAGATCCATGTAACTTGGCTACCTATGTAAAGCTTATTTTGGCCAAATGTATTTAATATCTGGGGGAGAACAGGGAATGTATAATGCTCTATGTCTGTAAGAATGTATTTCAAAGTCTGTATTGGTTATTCCCTGTAAATGCAATCCCACAGTTTAATGAATCAACATTGTTCTGTGATGTGATGTGATTTGGGAGTCAGCCCTGTAAAGTGTAAATTGGATTATGTACTCATTTCTAAGATAGCAGACTTGTAATGTGATTTGCATGTGAGTTGCATTTCTATGGAGTGGACTGTGATTTAATCAGCTGATGTTCCTGCAGATAAATGTATTGAGACAATGGTTGGGAGCGTGGAGGTGTTACAGACATTTGGTGAGTGAGAGAGTGAACAATCAGGGATGGGGATGGTTTCTTAGCACGCCCTCTGGCTGTTGTGGCGCCAACCTAATCCATGCTCTGATTGTCCAGAAGCCCCCTCCCATGTAACAAATAGCCACAGAGGGCTATATAAAGGGTGCTGCTGGTCAGAGAATTGAGATCTACCTTCAGAGAGCATCTGAGATACTGAGAGACACTCTGGGAAGGAGTGTGGAGATTCCCTAAGAGGACCATCTGAGAGACACTCTGGGAAGGAGTGTGGAGATTCTCTCAGAGGACTATCTGAGAGACAGAGAGACTGAGAGAAATTCTGTAAAGGAGTTTGGATCTTTACAGTGACCAGCTAGAGATATGTCAGCGGCTCTGCTGTCTGATCAGCCCTCTGATATCCTGGGCGAGAAGCGGACAGGGCAAGCCTTCTTGAAGCACCTAGCGAGGCTAGAGTCTACTCCCCAGGACCCCAGTTGGTATTGTATCTTGTTTTGTACATCTTTGTTTTGTCTGCTGGCGTGCCAGAATTAACCTCATTTTATTCAACAACCTTGTCCTGTCTAGTGCTAGGGATCCCGGTGGTTTCGGTGTGACAACATTCTGTACTTGTTCAAACCTATACTTTTAAGAACAAAGTGCGTACATTATGAACTTCTTGCCAAATGAAATAACACCTTCTTGATATCTATAAAACAAAAAAACACTTGCTAATAACCTTTTATAAAACTAATCAGACTGTTTTGCTTTCGATGGTCATTAATGTCTTAATAGCCTTTGATGTATCCAGCAAATAGTTGAATTATATAATCTATTTAACATAATACTTCATAATACTATATACAGTACAGTATATGCAAGTTAGTTTTTATTGGTTATATAAAATGCACAGATTACAGAAGAAGGTGACCACAGTGAACTTTCAAAGGTTTTAGGAATCACCACAAATCTTTGGGGACCACAGTTTGAGAGCAACTGTTTTATTATGTCAGTGTTTAACACAGTATTTGATTTCACCTATTTTGCTTTTATCAGACAGGGGCTGTCCATCAGGAGTTTTATAAAGACTGTGACCTGACAATAGGAGCAATAATCAATGTGTGGGGAAGAAAGATAATCCTATGTGACTGCGATGAATTCACCAAGAACTATTTCAGAACAAAATATGGAATTGGTAAGAAACGAAATTTCAATTTTTAATCAGAAAGCAATACATTGCAGACACAAAAACAAGCAAACCCACAGAGTCAGATACAAAAAGAAAAATAACCTGGTTGCGTTATTTGTAAGATTGATTGGTTGCTCTATCTTGCTGCATGTAATATTATAATTAGGGATGGATTTTTTAATGATCAATGTGTGAAAATGTACTAACGTTATAGTTAAATCGAAAAAAAGACACATGCTTTCCATCCTTTTGTTACATTTTAATTTGAGGATATAGTCTTATATTTAAAAAAATCTAAAACTTCATGTTTTGGTTTTGCCAGCACTCAATTGGTTTTGGATTTGAAACAATGAAACATTTAAAAAAAGACATTTGTTCAAACTTTCACACTCAAAAGTTTACCCAGTTTTATAAAATTGATTGCCAGTTGGATTCAAAGGTTCTTTTTTTTTTGCACCAATTTTTTTTTTATTATTAAGTTCTTGATACAGGCATACAACAATCTTTCAACACAATGTCTTGTAATTCAGCATCTGTGGCACTTATTTTTATAACTACCTATGGTAACTGGACGTACCGGGGGGACACACTGACATACAACACCACAAGACAGGACTACACACGGGAAGGGGAGGGGGGGGGTGCAGTCTTGGATGCCTTTAGCTCGGCTTCTTTCCACTTGGTCCTGAGTATGAGGGATCGGATTCCATTTGTGACCTCAAAATATTCCAACGATCTATTCTGGGTCCTGTCCACCCTACCCGTCTCTTGTTTGCCTAACGTCAGTACCAGCCCATCCAAAGAGAATGCATTTTGAACTATCATAGCAGTATATTAGAGGCATCTACCCCTGGGATGTCTGATTGGGCTAGCCATGGAGCCCATACTTTTAGAAAATTTGTGCCGGTGTCGTTGACCATACTCGTCAACTGCTCCATCCAGCAGACGTACCAAATTCTGTTCCGAATTTTTGGGATATTGGGTAAATCAGGTTGCTTCCACAATGCTGCAATTTCGCACCTCATGGCCATAGCAAAATGTGCGATTAATTTATGCTCTGGTCTGTTTAGTCCCCTGGTGCGCCTGCCCAGCAGGAGCAACCAAGGATCCAAAGGGACCGTGTGGCTGAGTAAACTCTGCAGCCAGTCTCTGATAGCTTCCCAAATCGGGGCCACTTTGGCGCAACCCCACAGCATGTGCAGCAAGTCTGCCTGCTCCCCACATTGTTTTGGGCACAAGGGGTGGATAATCTTTGACAAACTTATCCAATCTTTTCGGGGTAAGATACCATCTCATTAGGACCTTGTATGCATTCTCCTTTAATGTGGTGCAGATGGAACTTTTTGCTTCCGCTAATCCTATAGTGTCCCAGTACTCGTTTTCTAAAGTCTCCCCTAAGTCCTCCTCCCACAGGACCCTGTAACTCAGTTTGTTGTCACCATCTTTTGCAGGACAGACCACCTCTCTATAAATGCCAGAGATAAGTCTCTTGGTATCTGTCCCTCTGGAACAGAGCTGCTCGAAATTTGTGCGCCTGGGGCGTTTTGGGATTTTAATGTAGAACGCTCGAATCTGGAGGTACCTAAAGAATTCTGAGTTTGGTAATGCTTTCTCGGATTTAATTTGTTCAAAGGATTTTATTGAAATTCTGCCCTCCAGATGTAGTAGCCTCGTGAGGCCCTTTTGTTTCCAAATTACAAAGTCCTTGCTCAGCAGGCCAGGAGCGAAATCAGGGATACCCAAGAACGGGGTCAATAAGGAGTGCTGCCTTGAAAGGGCATATTTATATCTGCTACCCTCCTATACTGCCAACGAGCTGCCCAGTGCGGAAAGCGGTTCACTGATGGTGCTAATCACCTTTTTTGGAAGCCAAATTAAGTCCTGCAGCTCTACCAGAGCGCAGCATGCTTTTTCCAGTTCCACCCATTGCCAGAGGCTAGGGTGTGTGTGCCATAGAGTAATTTGGGATAATTGGGGCGCTCTGAAATACGAGAACAAGCAGGGTACCCCCAGCCCCCCTCTGGTCGTGGGCCTAACTAGCGTACTTGATTTTATGCGTGGAGTTTTATTACCCCAGACAAATTTCACCATAGAGGACTGCAGACGGAGGATGTCGTCTCTAACCACTTGTATCGGGAGGGTTTGGAACAGATATAGAATCCTGGGGAGGAGATTCATTTTAATACTCTGGATTCTACCGATCCAGGATATTCCACAACCTGACCAACGCCTGAGATCCTCCTTCAGGGTCCTTATCGGTTTGGGGTAATTTGCTTTATATAGGTCCCTATAATTCTTTGTAATATTAACCCCTAGGTATTTAATTTGGATGGCTTGCCATTTGAAGTTGAAATTTACCTCAAGTAATTTTTCCGTGAGCTTAGGAAGGTTTAAATTTAGGGCTTCTGACTTTGCTTGGTTGATTTTGAAACCAGATAGCTTATTAAATTCCCCCAGCAAGCTAAAGACATTCGGCAGAGAGGTAAGGGGCTGTGATAATGTTAGTATAACATCGTCTGCATACAGGGCCACTTTGTGTGACTGTTCTCCAATTTGGATTCCTGCTGTGTTTGGACTAAGGCGAATATGTGCTGCTAGGGGCTCAATGCATAGTGCGAAATGGAGCGGGGACAGGGGGCAACCCTGTCTGGTGCCACTCTTTATCGGGAATTCCTCCGACGGGAAGCCCTGGTGCCTGACCCTCGCCGTCAGTCCCCGATACAGAGCTAGAATTGCGCCCAACATTCTCCCACCAAAGCCCATCTGCTCAAGCGTCGCCCTCATGTAGGGCCAGTCTATTCTATCAAAAGCTTTTTCTGCGTCTAGACTTAGAACCAACGACGGAATATTTTTCCTCTTCGCCAAATCGATTAAATCTATGATCCGTCTGGTGTTGTCTGACGCCTGCCTGCCGCATATGAACCCTACTTGATCAGGATGGACCAGCTTTGGCATAATCCGATTAAGCCGATTAGCCAATAATTTGGAGAATATTTTGGTGTTCGAATTAATCAGAGAGATGGGTCTATAGCTTTTGCAATCTGCTGGGTCCTTCCCTTGTTTATGTATCACTGAGATAGACACTTGTAGCATAGAGCATGGGATAGGGGCACCCTCCAGAAAGGAATTGTATAATTTTAATAGGTGCAAAGCCAAGATATTCCGACATTTTTTATAATAAAGGTTCGAGAAGCCATCCGGGCCCGGGGCTTTGGATGCCTTCAGTGACTTCATTACCTCTAGGAGCTCCTCTAGCGAGAAGTCATCCTGTAGCGCCTAACTTTCCTCTTTGCTTAATCTAGGTAATTTAGCCCCCTCTAGGAATGTCTTCAGTTGTCTACTGGTGGTTGCACTCTGGGTGACTTTCGCCCCATCATATAGGGTCTCATAATACGCTTTGAACTCTGCTACAATTAGTTTGGGGTCAGAAGTGAGGTCTCCCTTCTTATTCCGAATCGCCTGAATGTGGAAATTTATATAATGGACTCTATTTTTAAGTTTTCTGGCAAGGGGGGTATCCGGCTTGTTTGCTTTTTCATAAAATTTCCGTTTTGTCCAGGACAACTCCTTCTCAGCTCGGGAGGCCAGCAGCAAATTTAGTCTGGTTTTGGTATCTATCAGCTTCTTTAACGAGGCCGCTAGTTTCTTATCGTTGGGTAGGGAAGAAAGGACGGCCAATTCAGATTGTAATTGTTTAATTTTTTGATCATTCTCCCTTTTGCGTCTGCTTGCCAACCCTATTAGTTCTCCTCTCAGAGTTGCCTTATGGGCCTCCCATAGGGTGTACTGTGAAGTAACACTGCCGACGTTCTCCTTAAAATAGTCCCTGATTTTATTTCCCACGCTTTGTTCAATCTCGGGGATTTTTATCAATAGTTAATTTCGTTTCCAATTCATTCTTGGTCTGTCCACTCTGTAATCAGAGCACCGCAGCTCAATAGGCACATGATCAGACCATGAAATATCATGGATACCCATGTAGGTGATCTGAGAAACCATTCTATTAGATACAAAGAGATAATCTATCCTGCTATATCTGTCATGTGGGTGGGAGTTAAAGGTGAACCCCTTTTCTTCTTGGTGTTGTTCACGTCAGATATCTGTTAGATTGTTAGTCTGAAGCCCTTGGAGCCTTGCGGATCTCGCCTTCGGTCTCTTGTGCCCTCCGGGGGTACATCGGTCTAAAGTCGGATCTAACGTCTGGTTGAAGTCACTGCCAACCACTACACCCCCTTGTGCTAGCCTATTAAGAATAGAAAAGAATCTGACTAGGAAAGCTTCCTCGTGTTCACTCGGCACATAAACCGTGGCCAGTGTAATAGCTTGCCCCTGTATATCACCCACAATAATTAAGAATCGACCGTTTTTGTCTCTCCTCGTATGTGTGATACTCAGGGGCAAACGGTTACTGCACCGACACACTTTATTCGAGCAAATACCCAGTATGTACCTGGCAGATACCTGGAATGCGCCGCTCCTCACCTCTGACAAGCCCTGTTGCGTTTGCCTTCCCAGCCTGGGTTCATGCCTGGCTGACAGGCGGCTGATCTGTTAAATGATAATGATTAGGATTTAATAGGCTGCAATGCTTCGCGTGTCTACCAGATGGCATAAATTCATGAATTGTAATGCAGTATATATATATATATACTGTGCAGTATTGCAGCCAGCGGGAATAAAATGCTTCAATCCCTGCCTGGAAAATACCTCAATGCACTCGGGCAGAAAACAGTCACAAACCTCAATACACCCGGGTATACCCGAATTCGTGGGACTAGCCGAGCTCGAATAAAGTGTGTCGCCAGTGTATGTATTAGGATTGCCACCCCGTTTTGTTTCTTAGTGGCAGGTGCTGACAACCACTGTCTATATCTGCAATCAATATACTTGGGGGGGGCTAGTTTTGGCGAAGTGTGTCTCCTGGATCATAATGATGTCTGGGTCCGATCTCTTATAGTCTGTCATGGCTACTCTCCTTTTTTGGGGGCTATTAAAACCCTTCACGTTGTGGGAGATTATTACGATATCCCTACCCATTTGTAGAAACCGTGCTCAGCTCTTGACTATGGACCTTCCGGGCGTTCGGGTCTGCCCTGTGTGAGGACCATTCTGGATGTACGAACCACTCCTGTCTTAAGTTCCTGGACTGCAAAGGGGAAGAACAAAGGGGCACACATAAGGAATACATTGAAACAAAAACATTGACACAGATAACAATGCTGGTGGTCGAGCAGGGTCGGACCCCAGTCGCCTCCCAGCTTGCCCCTCCCGGGCGTCCAGCCTGGGCGCAGTCCTGGGCGATCTTCTTCCCTGTGCTGCGACCCATATCAGCTGTCCCGGTGAGAACTTTCATGAGCCACCTGGGGCGTAACCCCCTGGCACCCATGTGGAGTCCCATGGCGATGGCGGGTACGGACCCACACCTCCCTCCCCCCCCTAACATTAGCTATCTATAAGAGCAAAAAACACCTCTCCCATTTAACACTCGCCTCCTCACCCCATTCTTCCATTCCTACAGGAGGTCCTGCACTCTGCCCCGATGTCTATTAATCGTCTGCGGCTTCCCTCTTCCCTCTACCCTTTGCTGTCCCGAAGTGGGATCTTCTCGTATGGGCACTCGGTGATGTCCCCTCCCTCTACCCCTCTGATAAGGCCCTATGCCCGATCCAACGCTCTTTTGACCCAGCCCCCTCTTTCCTTCGTGCATGGAGCGACATAACCCGCCCTGCTGACCCCCGCAGATTCTTTGTATTTGTGGCCCCGTGGCCGTCTCTCCCTGCTCAGTTCTGGCTCCGGATACCCTGACCTTTATCTATTTTCCCCTCGTGTATGTTTCCCTTATACCAACCGCCCCCTGCTGCACTGACCCTTTCACCCTATGTCTCTCTCTCTGTCTTTCCTTATCTCTCCATGCCCCCGGTCCTATCCTCCTCATCGCCCCTGTCCTGTGCCGGATCTTTGTGCTCTGGCTCCGCTCGTGCTCTCTCTGCCCCATCCTCTCCTGTCTGTGGCCGGGGACGCCTTCCGAAAGCGTGCTTCCGTCGCCCTTCTGCTGACGTCCGCTTGGGAGCCGGATCTGCCTCCTCCAAGATGGCCGTCTGCTTATTTCCTGTGACGCTCTTCCGGTCTCTGCCATTTTGTGGCCGGATGCTCAAGGAGATAGACGCTTTCCCGCTCAGCTTTCCCGCCGCCCCTGCTTCTTCATCCGCTGTCGCCTATCATGGCATCCACCTCTGCACCTCTTCAGCGTGCGTTCCACCGCCATCTTTCTTGTTTTTCATGCCGATTTTGGGACAGCAGGCCAGGTAAGTCTTCTCCCTTACAGCTTATTTTGGTAGTCAGAGGTAGGACAGCCAAGTGTCCGGCGAAGGAGTTAGGGAGCAGGTTCAACGTCTTTCTGGGTCCCATTTTTCGCGTTTTCAGGAGCGTTTCAACAGCGTGGTAGGGCATGTATGGGGGAGTGCAAGACAACTTTATTGCAACTAGGCTAAGACCTCGGGAACCATTAACAACCATAACAATGGAAACTGGTAATTTAGTCTTTTTCCGCGTCCGATGCCTCGCGGTTCCCGCGGGCTGTCTGCCACTCCGCCTCCGGCAATTGATCTCTGCATAGGCCTTCTACCGGTCCCTCCTTTACCCCCAGCTTATGGAGAAAACTCTCGCTCTCCTCTATTTCTCGAATAAAGATGGCCCTCCCGTTCTTGATGACCAGCAGGCCGAACGGGAAGGTCCACCTGTACCGGATCGCTCTCTCCCGGAGTAATTTCGTGACCGGCTGTAATTTTCTCCTTCTGGCGAGGGTAACTGGGGACAGGTCTTGAAATATCTGTAGAGCGGCATTTTCAAATCTACAGGAGCTCTCCGATCTCGTTTTTTGGAACACCACGTCCCTGGTCCTGAAGTAATGGAGTCTAGCGATGACATCCCTGGGCAGCTCCGTTGCTGCAGGTCTGCTCCGTAGGGCCTGGTGGCCGCTGTCCATCAGAAGCTCAGTCTCTGGCCGGTCAAGGAGCAATGCCGCAATCCAACGGGAGACAAATCCCTCGACATCCTCAACCTCCTCTGGTATGCTTCGGATCCTAATATTATGGCGGCGATCCCTATTCTCCACGTCTTCTTGACGATCAGCCAATTCATTTATCTGGGCTTGTAGGTGAGCGGATCTTTTCTCAGTTTTTTTTACGGATTTGGATGTGGCCGCCATTTTTTCCTCTAGTGCTCCGGTGCGCTCTCCAACACCCTGTACCTCTTTACGGAGCTCCTGAATTTCTGCATGTAGCAGGGTTTTCATGTCTCTGTAGAGCCTGTCAAAATCGCACCAGCGGACCGGCAGTTGCTCGGGTTCCTCCGTCAGATCTTCCTCCTGGTCGGAGTCGGGGCCTGCAGCCGAGTTCGGTGCCATTTCACCTCCGGCCCCCCTCACGGCCGATTCAAATATTTCCGCAAATCACCGGTTGTTTTCTTTTTACTGTTTTGCGGAGCCATCCCTGCACGTTTATTGTTTGGGCTTAGAGGAATTAGGGGTGAAAATCTTGCTTTAAAAAGTGTGTTTTGCTGCTTTTAATACGGTGGGGGACGGAGCTCAAGGTTTACGCATCCATCCACCACACCATCGCGCATGCGCCTCCTCAAAAGTTCTTTTTAAAGTTCGACTCAAACTTTTGAACACATTTCGAAGTTGGTAATGTTAGGTTTCAAACCTGTAAATCTTCCCGTCCTTAACTTATGTTTACTGTACACTACCGACACGCTTTATTACTCTGCGGCCAGATCCGCAAGCCGGGAGATTTCCCGGCTTGCTAGTGGCCGCCCCTCGGCGTGCCGCGCGTCATAGACGCGCGGTCACGCGTCTTCGGGAGCGTGCGCCCCCTGCACGCGCGTCCAGGGGCTCCCCGAGGGAGCCCTGGTGTCCCGCGATCGCGGGACAGCGGCAGGGGGTTCCGGGGGACCCGGCGGACCCGGCAGCGGTAGGGAGAGCGCCCCGATCGGAGGGCGCTCTTCCGCTGCTTCGGCGCGCGCCCGTCACTCTCGGGCGCGCGCCAGGCTACTGCTGCGGCCAAGAACGGGCAAATGCTCGAATAAACTTGGCCGCAGCAGTATATTGATGCAGGGGAAGGCCAAGAAATTCCATTGTAACATTTGCAAGTTATGTTTCCCAAAGGAAAAAAAATGGATTTCCTGTAAATAATTATTAGAACACTCTCTTGATCAATGCTCAATGTTTCACCATTTTGGCACATCCATGTTATAACTTTCCTTTCCAAAAAGAACATTCATTTTTGTCTTGAATGTAGAGTATCTACTGTATCTATCACAGTCTCAAGAGTAGTAAAATACACGTTTAATTCCATTCCTATAAAGCAGTGATTTCCAACTCCAGTCCATAAGAACCCCCAACAGGCCGGGTTTTAAGTAAATTCCTGCTTCCGCACATGTTGCTTAGTCATTTTAATTTAGCTACCAGGTCTGAAGCAGGGATATCCTTAAAACTTGGACTGTTGGGGATTCTTGAGGAATATAGTTGGGAACAACTGCTATAAGGGACTGGTGAAATCACCATTAATCTATTTTCAATGATGACCACTTTTACTGTATGTACCTTTTCCAAAGAAAAGAATCCTTATTTGGGTAATATTTTCACATTAATTAGACTTCCATCACCTTTATCAATTGTTTGATCTTTTTATAGTATGTTACTCCATATTCAAGGTTCAGTCCTACTAGTATACAATTGAAAATTATACTCCCTTGCATCTACAGTTTTACCATTGTTTTAAGTATGTTTTCATTCCTTCATGAAAATATATTATTTTAGAAAATGTGTGTTAATATATGTTATTCCCAACTGAATTAAGGCTTGTAAAATGATTTGCAATCTTTAATTGCAGTTTTTGGATTATTATTGCATTAATTTTGGATTCTGAATTTGTGTCGATAAGCTCATGACATTGCTCATTTTCTCTGTTATTGACACTAGATGGCATTGCATTTCTAGTTATACTGTACATGATTAGTTCTCTATTTTTGAAAAAAGGACAGATGTGTAGAATATTTACAGTAGAAGTCAGCAAATTATTTTGAAATACACATTCTTAGTAGCTCAAAACCCAAACCCACTGTATTATGTGTGTGTGTGTGTGTGTGTGTGTGTGTGTGTGTGTGTGTATATATATATCGGGCGCTTTTCCTCTTCTTGTTTATCTAATAGGTATCTGTTGGGAGGTTGTTGACCCCAAAGAAGAAGCTGTCCGGACCCTATAACCATTCACACGAGGTTACCCAATACTGGGTTACAGGACATTAGACCATCATTTTTTGGTATATATATATATAGATATAAATCAATAGACAGCGCCTGTTAAAGTAACCACCCAAATGGTAAACTCCCAAAAACCACCAAAAAACGCCCTGGTCAGCACAGATGACTAAAATGAATACCATATTATGCAATAATTATGTGTGGTAGTGACAGCTATGGTGGTGGATAGTAATTGTGAGATATAACTATGTAGCAATATATACGAAAAATAAAAATTGTGTAAAACAATAAAAAACAATAATGAAAAATATATAGAATGTAAAAATATATAAATATATATAAAAAAATATATTAAAAAATGTCAAAGTTCAAGAATGACCAAAAAATGATGGTCTAATGTCCTGTAACCCAGTATTGGGTAACCTTGTGTGAATGGTTATAGGGTCCGGACAGCTTCTTCCTTGGGGTCAACAACCTCCCATCAGATACCTATTAGATAAACAAGAAGAGGAAAAGCGCCCGATCCTTGGTGTAAAATCCAAATCCAAAGTTTTAATAACATGAACCAAGATAATTGCACACTCACAATTTGCCACTGATTATATATATATATCATATCAAAATATTACTTGTGATCACAATTATCACCTAGCCTACATATATTTATTTATTTATATAAAATAAAAAAAACGAATAGACGATACCGTTCTGTGGCTAACAAAATCTTTTATTTGTGTGAGCTTTCGAAATACACTGATCTCTTTTTCCGGCGGTGTTACAATGAATATAGCACAAAAGGGTTTTTACTTTATAACAGTGCATCCTGGAATGTGATCTGTGATTATCTGAAGCCTATCCCTCCCCCGTTAGCCATAGAACGGTATCGTCTATTCGTTTTTGATTATTAAGCTCGGCTAACAAGGTACAGATACATCTACATATATATACAGTTGTGTGAAAAAGAAAGTACACCCTCTTTGAATTGTATGGTTTTACATATCAGGACATAATAACAATCATCTGTTCCTTAGCAGGTCTTAAAATTAGGTAAATACAACCTCAGATGAACAACACAGGAAATATTACACCGTGTCATGATTTATTTAACAAAAATTAAGCCAAAATGGAGAAGCCATGTGTGAAAAACTAAGTATACCTTATGATTCAATAGCTTGTAGAACCACCTTTAGCAGCAATAACTTGAAGTAATCGTTTTCTGTATGACTTTATCAGTCTCTCACATCGTTGTGGAGGAATTTTGGCCCACTCTTCTTTACAACGTTGCTTCAGTTCATTGAGGTTTGTGGGCATTTGTTTATGAACAGCTCTCTTAAGGTCCAGCCACAGCATTTCAATCGGGTTGACGTCTGGACTTTGACTGGGTAATTGCAACACCTTGATTCTTTTCTTTTCAGCCATTCTGCTGTAGATTTGCTGTTGTACTTGGGATTATTGTCCTGTGGCATGACCCAATTTCGGAGAAGCCTTAACTGTCGGACAGATGCCCTCACATTTTACTATAGAATACTTTGGTATACAGAGGAGTTCATGATCGACTCAATGACTGCAAGGTTCCCAGGTCCTGTGGCTGCAAAACAAGCTCAAATCATCACCCCTCCACCACTGTGCTTGACAGTTGGTATGAGGTGTTTGTGCTGATATGCTGTGTTTGGTTTTCGCCAAACGTTGCGCTGTGCATTATGGCCAAACATCTCCACTTTGGTCTCGTCTGTCCAAAGGACATTGTTCCAGAAGTCTTGTGGTTTGTTCAGATGCAACTTTGCAAACCTAAGCCGTCCTGCCATGTTCTTTTTAGAGAGAAGAGGCTTTCTCTTGGCAACCCTTCCAAACAAACCATACTTGTTCAGTCTTTTTCTAATTGTACTGTCATGAACTTTAACATTTAACATGCTAACTGAGGCCTGGAGAGTCTGAGATGTAACTCTTGGTTTTTTTGCAATTTCTCTGAGCATTGCATGGTCTGGCTTTGGGATGAATTTGCTGGGACTTCCACTTCTGGGAAGATTGGCAACTATCTTGAATGTTTTCCCCTTTTGAATAATCTTTCTCACTGTAGAATGATGGACTTTAAATTGTTTGGAAATGGCCTTTATAACCCTTCCCAGATTGATGGGCAGCAACAATTGCTTCTCTAAGATTATTGTAGATGTCCTTGACATTGTGTTAACACACACCTGAATGCTCCAGATCAGCAAACTGCTAAAACTTTGGCTTTTATAGAGGTTAAACAGGAAACGGGCCTTCCGCGCTCGAGCTATCCAAAACCGTCTTATAAGGTCAGTCTCCCCTTGTTGCTGGCTGTGTGGAAGCGCCTCCTCAAAAACGCTCCTAAAGGGGGCTCCAGATGGAGACCCCAGAAACAAAATCAAATACACACAAAGCGCACCGGAGGTTACCGAACAGCCATAATAAAGGAATTGTAAAAAACGTGTGTCCCCAAGAAATGATAACTGCTATAAAAGCAATGGAATGGTGAAGAGTATTTATTAGTAATAAAAAAAAGGTCTACCATAGACCACACACACATGCAAGACAAGCGGTATAATGCCCGCTGTAAAACACCACTGAGCACGTGCACTATACACACACAAATGACAATACATATACTGACATATAAAAAGACCAATTGGCCACACTGAAACCACCCTGAAGGCTAAATAGTGCCATGTGATGTAGGCACTAATGCCGGGCAGAACGCTGAAGGGGAGGCGGACACTCACCAGAGAAGCGCGAGCTGGAACCACGCACTGACACCAAGTGTCCGGACCGCACCAGTAGTGGAGGATACCACAGCACGGGCTTCCTGGTCTCTGCTTCTGCCCCAGCCAATCAGCAAACGCATAGAGTGACCTTTCGTAACCTCTACGCATTTCGCAACAACGTGCTTCGTCAGGAGTTCACGTATGAGGTCACACATCTTTAAGTAGGGCTTAACAGCCAATCACTCTATTGACTCCTCCCTAGTTGAAACAGCATCAGCTTGCACCGTAAAGACTGTGCTATGCTAAAATACAATCAGACATACAGTAGCAGCCTAACATAAGGGTGGTGATACACATAATAAATACCTAAAAACAGTAATTGAATAAAAATCATACAAATACATAAATTCATGGTATAAAAATACATACACATAAATCCTAATAAACTGATATACTTACTAATTAAATGAATAATTACAAATATAACTATAAAAAGATATAACACAGCCAAGCTATACCTTAAAAATGGTGTGAGTTCAATCAACTCAGTAAAACCCTTGGGATACTTGGAATCAAACGTATAAATCCAGTATTGCTCCTTTTTCAGTAGGGCAAGATCTCTGTTCCCCTATCTTTGGTGACGTGGGATAGTATCAATACCCATAAAGGAAACAGAACTAGGGACAGTGATGGACTTCCTTAAAATGTTTTAAAAGTGGAGTCAAAGGGAGACAATTTGCCAGTGTTTTTTGGATATTTTTAACATTCCTAAGATGCTCCAACATTCTAACTTTGAATGTCCTTTTGATCTTCCCAATATACTGTAAATTTCTGACATTGTAAGACATAAACTACATGTGTAGTGAGACAATTTATAAAATTATTCAATTTAAAAGTCTTCTTAGTAACAGATGATGTGACCTGTTTGTCCACCTTAACATGATCACACGCTTTACATCTCCCACATTTAAAATTACCAAGCATTCTAAAACGTGACCTGATGTTACCGTGCGTCTTAGTAAGAGGTGGGACTAGGCTTGGGGATAGTAGGCCTTTCAAATTTTGCGCCCGTCGGAAAACAATGTCTGGTTTAGATTTCAATAGGGAACCCAAAATCGGATATAACTTTAGTACCCCCCAGTGTCTAGACAAAACCCGTCTAATGGAGCTGTGGGCCCCGTTGAATTGTGTAATAAACACTGGTGTATTCTTCCTACCCACTGTCTTAGCACCATATCCCTCGTGCTCCGATAGATTTAAGACCAGACTTAACAGAGCTGGTCGTTTTATCTTTTAAACTTTATTTATAGAGTCCTCAATAAGTTTACCATTATATTCCTTCCCAAGGAATCTATTCTTAAGGAACAGAGTCTGTTGATCAAAATCCTGCTCTTTAGTATTGTTCCTTTTTAGCCTTAAAAATTGATTGAATGGGATATTATTGATCCACCTACTGTCATGGCAGCTACTAGGGTGCAGATATGAATTGACGTTGGTTGCTTTAAAATGAGTCTTTGTATGGATAGAATTATTATTAATAAATATTTCCAAATCCAAAAAATGTATAGAGCTCGTGCTGTTCTCACCACTGAATTTTAAGTTGTAATCATTATCGTTCAGTGTGGCAACAAACTCCAAATAAGAAGCCTCACTACCCTCCCAAATAATCACAATATCATCAATATATCTCCCCCACAGCTTATGCTGCGGAGGAGGCACCCCTACAACATAACCGGACTCCCATCGCCCCATGTACAAATTGGCAAACGATGGGGCAAAAGTCATCCCCATTTCTGTGCCTTCGATTTGTAAAAAGTACTTAGAGTCAAACATAAAATAGTTATGACTCAAAATGAACCTAATAGACTGTAGGATAAAGTCTATGTGGGAACGAGGTAGTGTATGATCTGACAAAAGAAAATGTTCCACTGCCATCACACCCTTAACATGGGGTATGCTCGTATACAGAGCTTGAACATCCAGTGTAACAAGCCTGTAACCCTCATGCTATAGAAAATCACTGAGGATTTGTAAAACCATGGGCGTGTCCTTAAAGTGTGACGGGAGAGACGTGACAAGCGATTATAAATAAAAATCAACATTAAGGGACAAATGAGATGTAATGGAGTTAATCCCAGAAATGATGGGACGGCCGGGAGGGGTAGTGAGGGACTTATGAATCTTGTGTATATTGTAAAATATAGGGACTGTTGGAATGGAAATGAAAAGAAACTCAAACTCAGCCTTGGTGAGAATTCATATCTCATAAACCTCTTACAAATGTAACTTTAAAAGGGCAAGATATGCACTTGTTGGGTCTCCTCCCAATCTGCTATAAGAGACTTCATCCGCCAATAGGCGGTTAGCCTCTTTGTAGTAGTCAGTAGTGTTTAACAAAACTAACTCCCCCACCCACCCCCACCTTGTCTGCTGCTCGTATCACTACCTCGGAATTAGATTGTAAATCTTTGAGGCATTTTCTTTCTTTAAAACTCAGATTACCAAATGACCTGCAGGACTTCTTAGCACAAACCTCCTTAAGGTCGTGCTCAACCAATTTCCCAAAGAGATCAACATATTGACCCCTGGAGAAATAGGGAAAAAATACTGACTTAGGTCTAAATCCTGTATGGAGATAACTCCAACAGTTCACAAAGTCAGGGTCACTCTCCTTCATTAAAGACTCAAGATCATCTAAAGTATTGTAGTCTTTGACCAACGTGTCAGATGGAATTACATCACCCATTCCTCCGTTTTCTAAGGTGTCTTTTGGATCATTAAAATGTCTATGCAGGGTGAGCTTCCTTACATACTGTATTTCTTCAGGTCTATATATAAATTAAACCCCTTCGGGTCATCAGTGGGAGCAAATGACAAACCTTTTTTCAATATGTCAAAAAGGGGAAGGTGTATTTGTAAAGATGAAAAGTTAAAAATACCATTCAATACTAGTTCTTCTGATTCAAGGACCCTCTCTTGGTGGGAGGACTTTCCCCCTCCTCTTACCTCTTCTGAGTAAGACCTTTTTCTTGTCTTTTGTTGAACTCAATGCTTCAGGAAAGGAAGGGGGTCGTCCAAATCCCAACTCGGCCTCCTGTGTCTTTTGTTGTCTACCTTCTGAAAAAAATCAATGACCCCATCATAGTCACTATCACTATGAGTCTCACTCAGTTTCTGAAACCTATTGGCTACTGGTAGTTCAAAAGAGATATGCTTATGCTTATCCCTTTTGTTCTCATCTCTTTTTTGAAGCTTAGAGATCCTATTACTCCTGTCCTCATACCTTCCACTACGACCAACCGTCGACCACTTCCCATCTTGATTTTTATTGTCTCCTCATCTGGGGTTAAATTTCCTCCTCCAACTTTTATCTGATTCTGGGCCCTGTTTGTTTTTAGACCATGCACCCCTTGTTTTCTGTGCATATGTTGTATATTGTTTTTTTTAGGACAGGCCCCTGATTTTTTCTCTTGAACACTTTCTTGTTTTGTTTCATCAGATTTTGGAGGATGCATATATTTGCTCTTGGCTCCAATCCCTGATTTTTTCACGCTCCACTTTTTCTGCTTGTTCTAGGCGTAGTCATTTTTATCCCTTAAAAATGTCTTATTTTTAACCAACATAATCCCATTTTCAAATTTCCTTAACCTTACATTCATCTCATCCACCAACTTTGGTAAATCCTCCAGCATTGGCGAACTGATAATATCAGTTTTAATTTTATCAATCTTACATGCTACTTCTTTTAGCTCTTTTGTACGTTCTCCCATCAGTAGTTTCATTAAATTTAAAGAGCAAATTTCAAGGATCTCATCCCATACTGCCACAAATCCAGGGTTGTTAACCCCATAAGTGGAGTTCTTTATAATTCTGGGCACCCGTTTATTTTTAACGTATTCTTCTAGGGTACACAGGTCCCACCAAGCCCTCGTCTCTTGTTCTAACAATTTAGTGACTAGAGACTTTTGATGGTACATCTACTGTGATGTCGTTCAAAGTGATTTCCTCACAAAACATCTGACCCAGAAGGACACTTCTATTATTTCTACCCTCCAGGTTGGCAATAAACGTGTTAACAAACGGAGTAGCCATGGCCTCCCCCGAACTTTGCAAAAAAGGCAATCTTAACAAAATCAATCTAAACAAAAACAGACAACTTAGTCACATCTATAAAAAACTGTGTTGTAACACAGAGATGATATAAAAATGCGTAATGTATAATAAAATAAAATAAAAGGACAGTCTTATCTATGCAGCGGAGAGTTAGAGAGGAAATGTAGAACTGAGTCCAAAAGTCCAATGAAGGAAAATCCGGAAAAAGTTCAACTTGTTAAACAGGAAAAGGGCTTTCCACGCTCTAGCTGTCCAAAACCGTCTTATAAGGTCAGTCTCCCCTTGCTGCTGGCTGTGTCGAAGCGCCTCCTCAAAAATGCTCCTTTGTACCGCAGTGTAGGTTAGTCCGTGCGGCTCAGGAAAAGTCTTCCTCTTACTGGCAGAAGGCGTATGAGCTTAGTCCGCCACCGTAGTTTCACAAAACCATGTGCCCTACGCGTTTCTTCCGATAACGGATTTCATCATCAGATCCTCTGATGATGACGTGACGAAGCCGGCGTCACATGGTATTTCAGCCAATTAAATATTGGGGACCAATTCCACACTCTGATTGGCTGAAATACCATGTGACGCCGGCCATCTTGGATTTTGTGACGTCATCTTAAAGGCAAATGAAGCACAGCCATTCTGATTGGCTGGCATCATTCCCTTTAAGTGACGTCATGTCAAAAAAAAAAATTCAAGTCGGAACATGGTTTGAACAGCCAATCAGATGGCTGTTAACCATTTTGAGGCTAAATGTGACGTCACAAGCCCTATTTAAGGCCGTGACGCCTCATTTGAGCCCAAGAAGCCGACGAGACAGCATCGGCTGGGATTTAACATGGGGTATTTTGGATTGACAGATGAAGAAAGAAGATAAAGAAGAACAAGAAATGGTGACAGTTGAAGATAGAAGAAGGTGATTAAAGAAAGAAAAAAGAAGATTGGGGTACCTGAGCCGGATCTTCATGGCGGATGGCATCGGATGCTGTTGGAGGCCTTCAAGGTACGTGAGCTTCCTGTTTCCCCGGGAGTCGGAGGGCCACCGCTTCTAATGGTAAGTAATATATAGAATGTTTGTAAATGTCTCTTTTTACAGGTTTTTTCATTGGATGTGATTGTTGATTTTTTGGGGGAGGCACATTGACTGATAATATATTAATCTGTACCACTTTAGGGTACAGATTAATACATTATTATTACAATATTTGCGGGGCATTTCTGGCTTGGTATTGCTGTTGGTTTTTTTAATGTCAGTTTCTTATGTGGATGTCATTGTTTTTTTTTTCATGCTTAATGTAATAAAATGTTTGCGATTGGTGTTCGTTTGTAGTTAATGTTGTATCATGTTAGCTAATGCGTTTTATGGTTCTTTCAGAGATTGTTTGAATGTATTTATTTGTCTTTTAATGTTTACATTCATTAATGTTGTTGTAATTAATTGGTTTGATTGGTTAGTGTTACTATTCATTTTGAGTTGGTTTAGGAATTAATTGGTTTAATTGGTTAATGGTTTAATTAAATAATTGTTGATATTGTTACTGCTTGTATTGATTGGATTAGCTGGCTACTGTTTTTATTGACTTTATTTAGGTATGCTAATGCAGTGTTTAATAATGGGCAAATAATCTATTATCCATATCTGGATAATAGTTATTTTGCACATTATTGTACTGTATGTGTTAGGGCGGAGGGGGGGGAGGGGGGTCGTGTATTGATGTTTGTTAATTCTTTTTTTAATATACATTTTAATTATAGTGTAGATGTGCAGGGGGTCTCCGGAGCTGACCCGCGTTGGTTTCTGGTCCGAGGACCCCCTACTTCAGGAGATACAGGCCCCGTTATGGGGTGCCGGTATCCCCTGCACTTTCAAGCGTCCGCATCACGTGACCGGGACATTGAAATTCTGCAGGGGATACCGGCACCCCATAACGGGGCCTGTATCTCCTGAATTAGGGGGTTCTCGGACCTGAAACCAATGCTGTTCAGCTCCGGAGACCCCCTGCTCATGTACATTATAATTAAAATGTATTTATTTTTTGTACGATCGCCTGTAACAGCCTTGCATGGAGATGGCAAATCTCCATGCAAATGTTACAAGCGGCTTTTTTTTCTATCAGCTAGCATACTGCACCGACACACTTTATTAGAGCAAATACCCGGTATGTACCTGGCAGATACCTGGAATAAGCCACTACTAACCTCTGACAAGCCCCGTTGCATTTGCCTTCCCAGCCTGGGTTCATGCCTGGCTGATGGGCGGCTGATCTGTTAAATGATAATGATTAGGATTTAATAGGCTGCAATGCTTTGCGTGTCTACCAGATGGCATAAATTCATGAATTGTAATGCAGTTTATATATATATACTGTGCAGTATTGCAGCCAGCGGGAATAAAATGCTTCAATCCCTGCTTGGAAAATAACTCAATGTACTCGGGCAGAAAACAGTCACAAACCTCAATACACCCGGGTATACCCGAATTCGTGGGACTAGCCAAGCTCGAATAAAGTGTGTCGCCAGTGTACGTAAAGGTTAAGAACTCTAGCAGAGGGAAAATACATTGCACGCACGATAAGCCAGTTTTGGGCACGTCCGATAAAAAATGGGCTGAGGGCCTTAGTGAATCTCGCCACCCGGCTTCATTTTTTATCGGACGTGCTAATTTTTTTCAGGCCGGCGCGAAAGCTCGGAGCTTAGTGCATAGCCCCCTATTTTTTTTTAGATATTTATATATTTATTTATCCAGTTTTGTGTTTTTTCCTTTTATGCAATACAATTTTTATTTTTATTTTTTCACACTCACTTATCAATATTACCACCATCCGAGTTTCAAGTATATAATTTGTTTATTACAATATATATTACATTATATTTTATATACAGGTCATCTGTGTCAACAATTTGGACGATCTGTTTGCCACTAGGATTTTTGCTGTGAGGCTGGTACACGTGCAGGCGCTGTCAAAACTATACATTTTATATATATATATATATATATATATATATATATATATATATATAAAAGCATACATAACCATGAAGCGGCAAAGAGGTGACAGCACTCAGACAGTTTGAAGCAGTATTATGTATTAAACATATAGCACATATCTCCAACGTTTCGATCCCACAGGGGGATCTTCCTGAGGATATGTTTAATACATAATACTGCTTCAAACTGTCTGAGTGCTGTTGCCTCTTTGCCGCTTCATGGTAATGTACAGTATGCTTTTATTATTTCTATAGGACATGCATATATATATATATGCAAATGTAAATACAACTGTATGCTCATCTGCATGTCTTAGGCAGGTCTGCAACCCTGCCTTTCCCCATTATCACCCAGCACACAGCACTTCCACTGCAGCAAGGGATTCTGGGAAATGACATGCAAATGAGCACACAGTGCCGTGTGCTGGGTGATAATGGGGAAAGGCGGGGTTGCAGACCTGCCTAAGACATGCAGATGAGCATACAGTTGTATTTACATTTGCATATTTGCTTTGCTGTGGATGGTTTTTGTCACTTTTTTTTACTCACCATAACTTAACAGAGAGAGAGAGAGAGAGAGAGAGAGAGAGAGAGAGAGAGAGAGAGAGAGAGAGAGAGAGAGAGAGAGAGAGAGAGAGAGAGAGAGAGAGAGAGAGAGAGAGAGAGAGAGAGAGAGAGAGAGAGAGAGAGAGAGAGAGAGAGAGAGAGAGAGAGAGAGAGAGAGAGAGAGAGAGAGAAAATGTAGACATAATTTAACTAATTAATATAATTAACATAATTAATGACCCCTCATTGGGGTAATCCAGAGTTTGCTCTGGGTATATCTAAAAGTGGATTTTCAATGTGGAAACAATGTGGCATTAATAGATTTAGAGATCTAGAGGGAAATAAAAAAATTAAAACATTTGAACAAATTAGATCAGACAAAGAGATACCCCATACGGAATTTTTTAGATACCTTCAGATCAGAGCATTTTATAATAAACATTCTCCCTTTCCCCCCTTTGACTACGTTTGAAAAGCTCTGTCTAAGAGAGACAAATACAAAGGGACTTACATCGCAGATGTATAAACAAGTGGTCGGGTCAATCTCTACAGAAAATGATAAATTACCTTATATGTTTAAGTGGGAAGCAGATCTGGGAGAAGAGGTGAGCGAAGAAGACTGGTTGGCTATTGTAAGAGCAGCAGCTAAGAGCTCGATATGCACTACTTTAAAGGAGAACGCATATAAAGTCCTTATGAGGTGGTATCTCACTCCACAGAAAGTAGCAAGGTTTGGACCAGGATGCTCCCCTCTGTGCCCAAGACAGTGTGGAGCATCGGCGAACCTGTTACACATGTTGTGGTCTTGTACTCGGATAGTCTCATTATGGACACGAATTAGACATTGGCTTCAGAGGATTTTTGACCTCACTATTCCTCCGGATCCATGGCTGTTCATTTTGAATAGACCTTAGCTGGGCCTTTCCAAAACAGGTAATAAACTGATTATGCATTTAGCAACAGCCACAAGGTGTGAGATCGCGGCACTGTGGAAACAAGCAGAGATTCCAAATATCCCCCAGATTAGGAATAGAATGTGGTATATTTGCCAGATGGAAAAATTAACGAGTTTGGTTAATGACACTGGTGCCAAATTTATAAAAGTCTGGACGCCGTGGTTGGCCCAGACAGACATCCCAGGAGTAGAGAGAACCACAATCTGGCAATGATAGAGATAAATGCGTTCTCTTTTGAAGTATGGGTAAGAATATGAGTACGAATGAGATATAGGTCACCTTTTAATAAGACTAACCAGAAATATAAGAAATAATAAGAACGTTAGTCATCTACACAAGAATTGAAGAAAGTTCCCATAGGAGTAATAGTAAAATAACAGAAGCAGAGATCTCACACCTGTTATCCCCCTCCTCCCCCCCCCCTTTTTTTATTTTTTTTGTTGTCTTTTTTTTTTTTTGCTTGTTTACAAACAGATAACATGTTACAATTTATATAAGAATATTTTTTATTCCACATTTGAAAGTTCTAAATATGCAATGTTTTATTTGATATGAAAAAATTCAATAAAAATTTGAAGTTGAAAAAAAAAAATAAGTATGGATCATTTAGTTCAATACTATGGTCAAAACATGGGGCTTTCTTGTCTTTAGTTATATTATTTTGAAAGAATGCAGAAATGTATTCCCTGACAGTCAAAGTTTCACATACAAATGTTATCATTTGCTTCTCATTTTTCTACCTATTGTTATAAATTCAATGTTGATTAGAAGAAACTCTGTACAGTCTCCATTATTTTAAATGAGCCAAAACCTGCAAAACTTTAGCAGTAAAAACATATAGTTTGGCGTTTAAAAAAAACATGTATTTGTGCATCATATGACAATAACCTGTGCAGTAAACTCAAACCGTGTCCCACTGCAAGTCTGTAGGTGTAAAATTGCAAAAATGTGATTTTTTTTTTCTGACTGCTTGATGATATCACCATTGACCTCACAATGCTGTGGTCAGCTGTCTACATTGCAGGATAGATAGACAGAAAACTGGGTATTATTATTATTATTATAATTATCGAAGATTGCATTTGATATAAAGAGGCAACAGATCATAATAAATGACATCTTAATCTCACCATTATACTTAAATAACTTAGGGCCTTATTTAAGACGATCAAAAGTGGCTGATTGATTTTGGACGAACACACTTTGGAATTTTATGAAGAACCTTTACTGAATTAGAGTTATATCTGGACATTGAGTGCCCTGTTCAATCTGTCTGTGTATAGTTGAACAATAATGTCCAATATAGTTACATAGTTACATACAGCTGTAGCAGCCTTTATTATAAAATGTACCCGGGTACATTTGCATGATCCCGCATGGTGGACCCGAGATGGACCCGAGATGTTCAGTGGCAGACTAACAAGACGCACCGGAGTGTGAATGCTACAGTAGTCTGCTTTTCTGTAATAGACACGCAGTTAGAGGCTGAATCAGTCACTCTAACTGCGCGCCTCTCACAGGGGATCACTGGATTTTTATTAAAATTCTAACATTACCCTAATGTAGCAGGGGGTCTCCGGAGCTGAACCGCATTGATTTCGGGGTGCCAGTATTCCTCTGCTTTGTTTAGACCCCATGTTCACATGACCCACAGGATTTTAACATGGGGGTACCGACACTCCATAACGGGGCCTGTAACTCGGGAAGTAGGGGGTCCCCGGACTTAAAATAAATGCGGTTCAGCTCCGGAGACCCCCTGCTAGATTAGTGTAATGTTAGAATGTTAATAAAACCCCAGCAATCGCCTGTGAGAGGCGTGCAGTTTAGTGACTGATTCAGCCTCTAACTGCGCATCTATTACAGGCAGGCAGACTACGGTAGCATTCACACAGCAGGGACCCTGCGGTGTAACTCCGATGCGTTTAGTTAGTCTGCCAGAAAACATTAGTGAGGATCACGGGGTATATATCGCAATATCATTTTGTGATGTTTTACAAAAACGGCCGATGCAGCTGTAATAGATGGGGTTAAAAAAATTACATATGTCCATCAAGTTGAACCTATAATATGTTGGTAATTTGCTTCGTTATTTGCTGTATAAAAGAGGTTAGGAAAAATGTACAGGTATATCTTTCCTCATTTTTTACCTTAACATATGTTGCAGCCATTGGAAAAAACGTTCCTGTTAGATTGGAAATTACCCTAAAACAATTAAATATTTGTTTCATCTACATTTTAGATAGGCAACAATATTCATAAGCATTTCATGTCATGCAAAAAATCCTTCCCATACTTTATTAATTTGCAAAAGTGAATAAAGTATAGGAAGTATGGCAATACCAGGTACATTATGTTTCTTATCAATGTATTTACTTATTTTATCTGGTTTGCAATTTTTGAAGATATTGGGCTGTTTTTTGGGGTTGAAAACAGCTCAACACCTGCTTCTGTGGGTATAGCATAAGACCCTTAGTCATGGACCTCCCATTTTAAAATGCGTCCTCAAAGTATTAAAAATAGTGGAGTATATCAAATGAACTATACAGTAAAACAATAGACATGTTAATTTCCTTCTCAGGAGTCAGGAGACATACAGTATTTGCTTTGTCCTGTCTTTTTTGACATTAGAGGGGGCTGAAGTGCATTGACATTCATTGCTCACCCTGGGCACAAACATGTCCACTACCTCCCTTGTTCACCAACTGCCTAAAATGGTAGCATTGATTGAGTGGGTTTGTGCAATTTCTAAAAAAAAAAGAAACAAATCAAGAATGATTAGCAATAAATCTCAATGCTAATTCTTAGCTCAAGAGAAAAATAAAATACACTAAGGCGCATAAATATAGTACTGATGATATTACATAGCTAATGGTGGCCAAGTTTCCCACAGACACGACAATGTATCAATAAAAAGATAGAATTTATTAAAACACACAAAAATAAAATGATAAAATATGCAATCAAAAAACAAAAAGATCCTATTAAAGGATCGAACTAAGCATATAGACCCCTTAGTTTGATTAAGCTTAATCAACCCTTGTTGTGTGTGCTCATTCTACAAAAAACATAAACAATATATCCCAAAATATGGACTGATCTGATACAATACTATAACTACAAGGGTAATTGGTAGAATGTCAAGACAATATATCACAATTGGAAAATATGAATCTGATTTCCTCTTTGTAGTATGATTACTTGTATCGATAATAAAGTTTCCTTGTACACTAAATTGTATACACAGAGGTGGTCTGTTTGCAAGAACGTAATCTGCTCCTTTAAAACTGAGATGTGCTGTTTGTTTGGAAAGCCGGATTCCTCTTCGTTTGTCTGTGTGTGTGGGCAGTTTTTACACTGGGCTGTTTGCAATTTCTAGTGGATAGTCTCTCTTGTATGAAGATGTTTTTTTTTGCAACAAACATATGCTGACTTAAAAGTGATGGTGCCGGTAACACTATTATAATTCTACTTTCGGAGAAGTTCCACGTTATGTGTTGTTATCACTCACCGCCCAGCTGGGCTTGAGATCTGTTCTCTGCACCTGTATGGAAGTCTTGCCGCTCTCCGTATCTGTTTGATTACCTCTTCTGGCACACAATGTTTCACAGCAGTCGCACACTCCAACTCCCCCCAAGATCTCCTATCCTCCAGTCGGTAGCCCACACTGCATCCACGACAAACCCTGCCTGCAGCTGTCCTCCGCGTCCGAATCCAATACACCTCCGCCACACAGACTTACCGCCGCCGCTTCAACTTTGGCGCCAAAATCAGATGAGAGACAGGAGGTGTGTGTACACACTACGGGTGCTTGCAAATATTAGGAGTCCCATGTGTTGAACTTGTGTGTAAATCGTTCCAGAGCCCAGAAGAAGGTCCGACTCTACTGGACATGACGACTGCTGAGGACCTCCAAGGCATAATCCAGAAATTACAAAACCTATCCGAGGACGATTTCAAGGAAGAAGATATTAATGTGTTTCTGGCCACCAGTCAGAAGTGTTTGGCCGAGGATTAAGCCATACTAATACTCGAGATAATCCAAGAAGAAAAAAACAAGGTCATCATCAACAACATGGGATGGAATCTTATTGTCCTATTGTTAAATGCATTCAGAGTTCTTTTGATGAGGAGGATAAAAGCCAAACCTGCTTGAAAATGATTGATCATCTGATTCAGCTCTGTAACCCAAAGGAGCTTTTGTTGGGTTTACTGGAACAAATTGATGAGGCCATAAGGAAACAGATATCACAGATCTTTTTGCTTCTGCTTCAACTTCTGCAAACAGTGCTGATGAAACTTGGAAACAAGAAGGCCTATTCAGTGGGGCTATCTCTGGCCACCCTTCTCACTCGGCTATCCTGCTTACCTGTGCCATACACACAAGAACCAATGCAAGAAGACAAACACGCTCTTTGCCAGTGTTGCTTCTCATATTGGAATGGATGATTTCCCGTTTCCCGTTTGTATTCAGACCATCATTTCTTGTAAGGTCTAACATGACACACGTTGATCTACAGGACAGAAAATGGACAGATAAATCCATGCTGTGCAAAGGACTTGACCTGTTGGAGAGCAGTTTGATAAGAGTAGAAAATGAGAGTCTTCATTAGGACTTGTTGGAAATTTGAACCCTTTGTCCAATTGAACATCTGAGAAAGAAGAGTTTAAAAATGTTGCAGTTGCTGATTAACAAGTTTGGCACAGACGGAATATATAAGTTATTCAGGTGTCTGTTAAAAACAAGTAATCACGCCGGTGTGGAAGGACATATCATTCAGAACATCAAGAATCAGATAGACTTTGCACTGAAAATCAACTCTAACAGCAAATTGTTCTCAGGACCTCGTTTGACTCCACTTCTTCACATGGTGCTCTCACTTCCTCAAGGAGTGGAAACAGATCTACTTCAAAACTCAGACAGAATAATGGCTTCACTAATTCTACTGAGATACTTAATCATCAAAGACAACGAAAATGTTAATGAAACTGTAGTATGGACTGAACTTCATAAGATTGCACAGGATTATCTAAAGCTTCTACACACAGGACTTAATATATCCAAAGCCCATTAGCAAGCAGAAATGAAGAGCACACATGAACAAAAGAATGGACCCCGCACAAAGAAGGCTGTTTGTACTGTAACCGCTGGAGGAAATACATTACCTGATATGACTTCTGAAATGCAGCTTCAGGTTCTACAGTCAGCTCTTTCACAACCCCTGAGGATGCCTGAATTTGGTTAAACACATAGGGTTGGACCCCTAAGATTTGCAAGCACACATACCTCTTGCCTCTCCTCTGATTTTGGCGCCAAAGTTGAAGTGGCGGAGGAGACACGCGGTGAGTCTGTGTGGCGGAGGTGTATTGGATTCAGACGCGGAGGACAGCTGTAGGCAGAGTTTGTCGTGGATGTGGTGTGGGCTACCGACTGGAGGATAGGAGATCTTGGGGAGAGTTGGAGTGCACAACTGCTGTGAAACATTATGTGCCAGAAGAAGTAACCAAACAGATACGGAGAGTGGCAAGACTTCCATACAGGTGCAGAGAACAGATCTCAAGCCCAGCTGGGTGGTGAGTGATAACAACACATAACGTGGAACTTCTCCGAAAGTAGAATTATAATAGTGCTACCGGCACCATCACTTTTAAGTCAGCATATGTTTTTTTGCAAATAAAACATCTTCATACAAAATAGACTATCCACTAGAAATTGCAAACAGCCCAGTGTAAAAACTGCCCACACACACAGACAAACGAAGAGGAATCCAGTTTTACAAACAAACAGCAAATCTCAGTTTTAAAGGAACAGATTAAGTTCTTTCAAAAAGACCACCACTGTGTATACAATTTAGTGTACAAGGAAACTTTATTATCTATACAAGTAATCATACTACAGTACAAAGAGGAGATCAGATTCATATTTTCCAATTGTGATACATTGTCTTGACATTATAGAACTTCAGGACATTCTAGCAATTACCCTTGTGGTTATAGAATTGTATCAGATCAGTCCATATTTTGGGATATATTGTTTATGTTTTTTTGTAGAGTTTGCACACAATAAGGGTTGATTAAGCTTAATCAAACTAAGGGGTCTATATGCTTAGTTAGATCCTTTAATAGGATCTTTTTGTTTTTTGATTGCATATTTTATCATTTTATTTTTGTGTGTTTTAATAAATTCTATCTTTTTATTGATACATTGTCGTGTCTGTGGGAAACTTGGCCACCATTAGCTATATAATATCATAAGTACTATATTTATGCGCCTTAGTGTATTTTATTTTTCTCTTGTATATTTTAGTTTGGGGAAGTGAGAGTCCCCTCTTTTCACTTGGGCAGCAAAGTATATATATATATATATTACACCAATATATTTAGGGTTAACACGTTACATAGTTGCATAGAAGATAAGGTTGAAAAAAGACGTACGTCCATCAAGTTCAACCTATGCAAAATTTAGACAACAGATACTTTATCCTTTATCTATACTTATTATTGATCCAGAGGAAGGCAAACAAAAAACCCCAGAGTCATAAAATCCAATTATATCTCATAAGGGGAAAAATTAATTCCTTCCTGACTCGAAGAATTGGCAATCGGATTAATCCCTGGATCAACATCCTTCCCATGTTTACTTATTTGGTATATCCCTGTATACCTTTCCTTTCTAAAAAGATGTCCAACCTTTTTTTGAACAAATCTATTGTATCTGCCATCATAGTCTCCATGGGTAATGAATTCCACATTGTAACTGTACTTACTTACTGTATGAACCCTTTCCTTTGTTGCTGGTGAAATCTCCTTTCCTCCAAACTTAAGGGATGGCCCGAGTCCTTTGTACTGCCCGTGGCATGAATAGTTCTTTTGAAAGCTCCTTGTATTGTCCCCGAATATATTTGTATATAGTTATCATATCCCCTCTTAGACGCCTCTTTTCTAATGTAAATAAATCTAATTTAGCTAGCATCTCCTCATAAGTTAGATGGTCCATCCCCTTTATTAATTTGGTGGCTCTTCTCTGCACTCTCTCTAGTTCCATAATGTCTTTTTTTAGGATTGGTGCCCAAAATTATACTCCATATTCAAGGTGTGGTCTTACTAATGCTTTGTAAAGGGGCATAATTATGTTTACTTCCCTTCCATCCTTTGCCCGTTTAATGCAAGATAAGATCTTGTTTGTCTTTGCAGCTACTATGGCTAAGCCTGCTGTCTACAAGCACTCCTAAATCCTTCTCCATAAAGGATTCCCCCCATTTATCCCCATTTAATTTGTAAGTCACCCTTTTATTCTTGCATCCCAAATGCATAACCTTACATTTATCTGTATTAAACCTCACCTGTTTATATTTACCATTACCTCATTGACTGCGCTTCCAATTTGTTTTTCCTTTCTCACCTGCCATTTACCTGCCCCCGTTTCCAGTCTATCCAAGTCCTTCTGAAGAGAAATTACATCCTGCTCTGATTCTACTACCTGAGGTACTCCACTCACGACTTTAGCCCAACCTGAAAAAGTCCATTTATGACAACCCTCTGTTGTCTGTCACTTAACCAGTTTTCAATCTAATTGCATATATTATTACTGAGTCCAATTTTCTTTATTTTGTACACCAATCTCTTGTGTGAAACCGTATCAAAAGCCTTTGCAAAATCTAAGTAGACCACATCAACTGCATTACCCTGGTCTAAATTCCTACTTACCTCCTCAAAGAAACAAATAAGGTTAGTTTGGCATGATCTATCCTTCACAAATCCATGCTGACTATTACTAATGATTTTGTTTTCCATTACAGTAGTTATTCCTGAATATTATCCCGTATTAAACCTTCAAGTAGATTGAAGACTATTGAAGTCAGGCTTTCAGGTCTGTAATTCCCCGGTTGTGATCTAGCTCCCTTTTTAAATATAGGCACCACATCTGCTTTACGCCAATCTTGTGGTACTGAGCCTGAACTTTTGAATGTATACCATCGGGTCCAGGTGCCTTATTTACTTTAATTTTTTCAAGCTGCTTATGAACTTCTTCCTCAGTTAAACAATTGTTCATTAATATGGAGGTTGTGGCTTCCTCCTGCGGCACTACTATTGAACTTGATTCTACCCTGGTAAACACAGAGGCAAATAATTTGTTTAATACCTCTCTGCTTTTTCCTTATCTCAAATAATCTGCCTGCCCATCTCACACTGAAAGGGTCCTACTGTATATTTTGTTTTCTAGTTTTTTTGTTATTAAGGTACTTAAAGAACTTTTTAGGGTTGGCCTTACTTTCTATTGCAATTTTTTTTCATTATCCATTTGATTGCTCTTTTGCAATTTTTGTTACATTCCTTATAATTCTGATACGATGTCGTTGTCCCTTCTGATTTAAAGAATCTAAACGCCTTCCTCTTCTTGTCCATTTCCTCCCCTACCTGTTTATTTAGCCACATTGGTTTTGACTTATTTCTTTTATACTTATTACCCAAAGGTATACACTGATAAGTGTGCTTTTCTAACAATGTTTTAGACTGCCCATTTATCTTCTTCATTTTCCCATGCCAAAAACATCATCCCAGTGTATTACTTGTAGATTAGACCTCAGTTTATTAAAATATGCCTTTCTAAAGTTTAAGGTCTTTGTTGAACACAAGTAATCTGTTTTTGATAATTTATTTCAAATGAAACCATGTAATGATCACTGTTACAGAAATGTTCCAGGACTTGAATATTTGTTATTACTTCTACTTTGTTTGATATTACCAAATCCAGTACTGCCCCTCTCCTGGTTTGTTCCTTAGTAATTTGGGTCATATAATTGTCTTTAAGCACCCCCAAAAACCTGTTTCCTTTTGTTGTAATGCTAATCTCATTTCCCCTGTCTATGTCTGGATAATTAAAATTCCCCATTATGCAAACATGACCCAGTTTTGATGCCTTCTCCAATTGCAAAAGTATTTTAGCTTCCTATATCTCACAGATATTTGATGGTTTATAGCATATCCCTACAAACATTTTCTTTATACTTTTACCTCCACTGCTAATTTCTATCCACAAGTACTCTACATTTTCATCATTCCCTTCATAAACATCATCCCTTATAATAGGTTTTAGATCAGGTTTAACATAAAAACATACTCCACATCCCGGTAGAAATGGGAAATGAATCCACAATAGATGCTTCCAATATCCAGGATAACAGTAGCAATATAGCTAAAAGTCCAGGGAATGGTATATCCTCTTGCGATAGAACATGCAGTATATAGGCATAAAAGCTCACAATATAGCCATGATACGGGACTCCAAAATTAGGATGAAAAGCCCCACAGTGAATGTAATCAACGTATTTGTTATTTGGATTTAATGTTGTATGTTGATACAAAGAAGATGATTCAAACTGACATGTACAGAAAACCCAACTCCCGTAATGCATTTCTCATGGCCAATAGTGATCATTCTAGGCCATTGAAGAAGGGCATTTTGAAAGGTCAATTTTTAAGATTAAAAAGACTATGGGCCTCATGCAGTAAGCCCCGATACAAAATTTTCGGCAAGAATTGCGAAAAGGCTTTTTTTTGGCGATTTGCCCTCGCAGTATTCAGTAAGGGCCAAATCCTTCCGATCCCTGCCGAAGCACTGCGAAAGCAAAGCTGCCGATGAGCCTGTGCCGATACAGCCTGGCTCCCGATAAGGCCTTTTCTGCCGATAGATGTTTGCAGCTGAGAGAGACAAGCCGCTCTCTCAGCGCAAACATCGGCAACAAATAAAGTATTTAAAAACAACTTTTACTGATAGTGTACATGTGCAGGAGGTCTTCGGAGCTGAAGCGCGTTGGTTTCAGCTCCGGGGACCCCCTGCTCCCCGAGATACAGGCCCCTTTATGAGGTGCCGGTATCCCTCTGCGTTTAAAGGTCCCGATCACGTGACCGCGACCTGTAAACAAAGCAGAGGGATACCGGCACCCCAAAAGGGGCCTGTATCACGGGGAGCACGGGGTCCCCGGAGCTGAAACCAACGCGGTTCTGCTCCGGAGACCCTCTGCATATCTACACTATCAGTAAAAAACACACATCAATAAAGACTCGTTCCTTACCTTGGCGGCTATGTGCTACGGTAATGAAGTAGCATGAATGTAATTTTAATAATACTGTACAGTGAGCAGGGGGTTCCCTGAGCTGAACCGCATTGCTTTGTGGAGCAGGGACCCCCTGCTTCCCGAGTTACAGGCCCCGGTATGTGTCATCAGGTGGCAGTGTCGCCGCCATGTTTATAGCGTCCCCTCAACAAATATGGCGTCCACACTGTAACCGATGGCCCAAACCGGGGCCTGTAACTCGGGAAGCAGGGGGTCTCTGAACCACAAATAAATGCGCTTCAGCTCAGGGGGCCTCCTGCTCCCACACAATATTATTAAAATACATTAATGCTGCTTCATTACCATAGCGGATAGCCGCTAAGGCAATGAAGGGGTTAACGCATAGTAGCATGTTTATTGGGGACAAATGCCCACAATAAACATAGCAGCAATACACAACATACAATACAGTAATGGGCAACAGTACTATTATCCACAAAAGGATAATAGTGCAGTTGTCCATTTACAATATATACACACCAATAAAGACATTAAATACATGTAGCACTCACCCATGTGCGGCTGCCACGATGAAGGCCATCCTCATCTTCATCCTGCCCATGCCCCATCCGCTTCTGCAAAACAGACACAAGAATTAAAACATCCAATGTAATGTCCCCTAACCCCTTAATCACCATAGCGGTTATTAACCGCTACAGTCATTAAGGGGTTAACCCACCATCACCCACATACCCTCCCCACTAACCCCCCCACCCCTGAGGCCTAACCACCCTCACCCACTACCCACAGGGGAGTCCTACCAAATACCCTTGGGGCCAATACCCCCTCCCCCAGCACATACAGTACAATAATGAGCCAAATAAATATTATCCACATAGGTATAATACATTATTTGGCCATTATTAAACACATTGAATACGGTAATAAAGTGAATTAAATTGTACTAACCTCATCAATAAGAAGTCTCCATCGCCAGCATCATCCTTGGGGTCCGTTGCCAAAATAATAAATAGCCAAAACATCTCAATACCAGTAACATAACAATGAACCCCTTAATCACCTTATCGGGTACTAACCTGAAAGGTAATTAAGGGGTGAAGCCATCCTGCAATGCCAACAACACTTATGCATAACATCCTCAATGATTTAAAAACCAATTGCCTAACCAAATCCCATTTAATCATTCAATCTGAAGGCTCACATGCCTGTTAAAACATTGCATTTACAGTGTATACATGTAGCATAACATGTAAAGTACATGTACACGCTGAAAATCAATGTTAACAATACAATAATCCCACTCAAATCGCCATACATCACAAGAAGTATATTATTTAATCCAATAAACTCACCATCAATGAATTAACACACATCAATTACATCCCTAAACAATTAAAATACCATCCATACCAATTACACAATGAACTAAAGCTATCGTAACAGAGAACCACTTCAAAACATAGAAAAAAGTACACCAACAATTACAATATACTAAAGCAAGGCTTTCCATAACCTACTGTACGGCCTAGAAGCCCAAAACTTACATCTCTCTAATAATAAAATACATTTACCACACATCTATGCATAGCCACAATGATTAACAATACAGAATATCAAGCTTTAACAACAGTATCATTTCTTACCCTGTATATATATCTGTAGACATACATACATACATACATACATACAGTGGCAACAAATGATATGCATTTAAAAAAATGAACACATGAAAAAGCAACAAAAAACACAGTTACATTCAATACATTTCTTTCTTTAACTTACCATTACTTGCCCCCACCGACTCCCGTTGATCAGCTTACTCACGAACCAATCCACGAACCAATCCACGAACCAATCCACGACACAATCCACGAAACTATCCAGGAACAGGAAACCGTGAAATAAAAAAGCATTAAAAATTAAACATTAAAATAATAAAACATGACAATCAAGGGTTGTTCTAGTTTAATCCATGTGAATCTGTATTAAAATACCTTGTTCCGGGGTCTTCTTGCCGTCCGGTGCCACGCCCAGGTCTTCAATCTTCAGGAGGAGGTCCGTCCTCCTCGGCCTCTGTCTTCAAAATGAGACGCCATAGGCTTTTAAAGGCCTATGACGTCACATTTGTCGTCATATGGTTCCCACGGCCCTGATTGGGCCGTGAAAACCATGTGTTTTGGCCGATGTAAAAAAAATTGATGACGTCACTTAAAGGCAATGACAGCACAGCCAATCAGAATGGCTTTGCTGCAATTGCCTTTAAGAAAACGTCATGAAAAGACACATGGCCGGACTCACATGGTACTTGAACCAATCAGAGTAGGGATGGAGTTCCCACGCTCTGATTGGCTGCCGTACCATGTGAGTCTGTTTTGCAGAAGCGGATGGGGCATGGGCAGGATGAAGATGAGGATGGCCTTCATCGTGCCAGCCGCACATGGGTGAGTGCTACATGTATTTAATGTCTTTATTGGTGTGTATGTATTGTAAATGGACAACTGCACTATTATCCATTTGTGGATAATAGTCATTGTGCACATTACTATACAGTATGTTAGGGGGGTATAGGTGTTGTTGGGTTTATATATATATATATATATATATATATATATTTCTTTAATTATTTATTTATTTAGTTATTGTGGGGCTGGGGTGTGTATTTTTTTGATATTGTGGGTAGTGGGGGTGGGTGAAGGGGGTATTAGAACAACGGTGGTTGTTTAAGGCTTGCGGGTGGGTAGTGGGAGGCCTTAACCCCTGCTACGGTCGTGAAGGGGTTAAGTGCCCCCGCAACCCCCCCGCAAGTCCTAAACTCACACCCAGGGCCAAATACCCCCTTCACCCAACCCCGCTACCCACAATAACGCTGGCACGGTTGGTTAACCCCTTCATTGCCTTAGCGGTTAGCCGCTAAGGTAATGAAGTGGCTTTTAAATGCCTTTTTCCTGCCTCGGATGCATGCCGGGGGGCTCCGGTGCGGGTATCAGCTCCGGAGACCCCCGGCATCAATCACAGGCAGGAAAAAGGGCTGATTTTTTCTAAGTGTCGCCCTTGCCGATGCTTCTCCTCCAGCAAGTTGCCAACTTTAGTTGGAGGGACGGATTGGCCATAAAATCTCCAATCTGGCCTGCCGATCAGCACCGAAAAGCTGATCGGGGCTTACTGAATTCAGCCAGGTTAAAAAAGTCCCGATAAGTGGCTTATCGGCAGCCGGGTGGCGAAAAAATTTTTTTCGGAAGAAAAGTTGCCGATAATTCCAACTTATCGGGGCTTACTGAATCTGGAAGGGAAAAAATGGCGAAAAACGCCTTATCGGGGCTTACTGCATGAGGCCCTATGTTCTACAGAGGAATCATTTGATAAGCAGTCTAGAGATTTAGTTAATAGGTTTCAAGAGAGGGATTATCAACATTCACACATTCAGGAGGCTTTGGATGCAGTTAAAATCATAAATAGGACGGACCTTCTCTTGAGTGTTGGCAAAACTACAGTAATAGAATTAATAACAAAAAAGACACACGGGGATTCTTTTCTAAATAAAAATAAAGGTCAGCTGGGACCTTTTTTTATCACTCAGCAATCTAAACAAGCAGATTCTATCAGACGCATTGTTTATAAACATTGGGACACACTCAAATTAGACAATGATTTGAAAACCGTGGTGAGTGAGGGACCGAGATTTGTTTTCAAAAAGGCATAGTCATTAGCAGGCTTTCTATCACCCAGTATGTTTCAATCATACCATCAACAACATATCTCCAATATTCCTAGAGGCTTCTTTAAATGCGGCCACTGTGTGATTTGCCAATATGCCATTCCTATCACCAATATTCGAAATGCAAGACCCAATAAGAATATAAAGATTATGTCCTTTATTAATTGTAATACTAGTTACACAGTGTACATACTTCATTGTGGCTGTGGTAAGCACTACATTGGCCGAACCATTAGGTCCTTAAAACTTAGAATTATGGAGCACGTACAGTAGAGGCAACGTTTATTCTAACATTTGCCGTAAACTAGCCGGGTTACATTCTGGGTATGTGCTGGGTATGTGCTGGGTATGTTCTGGGCTAGTTTGAGGCACGTTTAAGGCATTTCTGCATTGACTAACGACCCATAGGATTAACACAGCAGGGATCCCTGGCATTCCAATTCAGTTTGAATGGGACTGTCAGGGACCCCCGCTGTTAATCTGATAGGCCATTAATCAATGCAGAAATGCTGGGGCTAGTTTAAGGAAAGTTTAAGGCATGTATTCAGAATGTACCTGGGTGTTTCCTGGGTTTTTTGGGGAATTGCCACTGGTTTTTGTTCGAATAAGAGTTGCCTCTACTGTAAGGGCTATCAAAAAAAGTAATACAACTAATCCAGTCTCAAGACACTTTGCTGGTTGTCCACAGTGGGGTATCCGGAACTTCTCTTTTTCGGCTGTTGAGCATGTTCCTATACCGCCCCGGGGGTGTGGGATAGGTTGAACATGCTCAACAGACGTGAGATGTTCTGGATATTCAGTATGGACACATTAGACCCATCTGGAATTAACAAGGATAGGGAATTGATCCATTTTTTATAATTACAACTTTCTATGATTCTCTAGGTTAACATTTATTCCCTTGACTTCATCCATATTCTTGTCATTTTTTAATATATTGCTAAGTTAAGTTAATGTATTGTTATATATATACATATATTTTTTATTAGCATATTCTATATTATATATTAAGCAATATGGCTTGATTATTTGTTACTTTGTTGAAGTGAAACTTCTTTAGTGGCACCTCTGATGGGATAAAACTGGATGATGTGGGGCGAAATGTGAAACGGAAGTGACGTCACGTAATGGACGCCACTCCGCTCACACCGCCCCTGTCACATGTTGCGGCGGCGGCGGCGATAGCCGCCAGCGCCGCTCCTAATCCTACCCCTCTGAGCCCCACACCCCCCACCCGAGCCCCACCCCCCCCGAGCATGCGCAGTTGTGATGGCGCCGCTGACGGATGCCACACATGCGCAGAAGCGGCTGGCAGCGGCGTCGTTCCCCCCACACGCGTTCGCGGGCCCCCTGCGCTCGCAGGAAGCGGTGACATACGGCGCAACACACGCGCGGCACAGGGGCGCTGGCTCCTGGAAGAAAGGGTGACCCGGGCGGCGCGCATGTACCCCGCGGGGGGGGGATGCGCAGAATTTGTGGCGGGGGTGGGGGTGCGCAGGATTTGTGAAGGGGGGGGGGCGCAGAAGGGGAGGGGGAGAAGTGGTGCGCAATTTTACACCCCGCCCCTGGCTGCAGCAGGACACACACACACACTGACTGCCCCCCCACCCCCACCCCCACACACACACACATACACACACACACTGACTGACCCACCCACACCTCCCCGCACACTGACTGACCCACCCACACCTCCCCACACACTGACTGACCCACCCACACCTCCCCACACACTGACTGACCCACCCACACCTCCCCACACACTGACTGACCCACCCACACCTCCCCACACACTGACTGACCCACCCACACCTCCCCACACACTGACTGACCCACCCACACTTCCCCACACACTGACTGACCCACCCACCCACACCTCCCCACACACTGACTGACCCACCCACACCTCCCCACACACTGACTGACCCACCCACACCTCCCCACACACTGACTGACCCACCCACACTGACTGACCCACACACTGACTGACCCACACACTGACTGACCCACCCACACTGACTGACCCACACACTGACTGACCCACCCACACTGACTGACCCACACACTGACTGACCCACCCACACTGACTGACCCACACACTGACTGACCCACCCACACTGACTGACCCACACACTGACTGACCCACCCACACTGACTGACCCACACACTGACTGACCCACCCACACTGACTGACCCACACACTGACTGACCCACCCACACTGACTGACCCACACACTGACTGACCCACCCACACTGACTGACCCACACACTGACTGACCCACCCACACTGACTGACCCACACACTGACTGACCCACCCACACTGACTGACCCACACACTGACTGACCCACCCACACTGACTGACCCACACACTGACTGACCCACCCACACTGACTGACCCACACACTGACTGACCCACCCACACTGACTGACCCACACACTGACTGACCCACCCACACTGACTGACCCACACACTGACTGACCCACCCACCCACACCTCCCCACACACTGACTGACCCACCCACCCACACCTCCCCACACACTGACTGACCCACCCACCCACACCTCCCCACACACTGACTGACCCACCGACCCACACCTCCCCGCACACCCACACCTCCCCGCCCACCCACACCTCCCCGCACACCCACACCTCCCCGCACACTGACTGACTGACCCACCCACCCACACCTCCCCGCACACTGACTGACTGACCCACCCACACCTCCCCGCACACTGACTGACTGACCCACCCACCCACACCTCCCCGCACACTGACTGACTGACCCACCCACCCACCCACACCTCCCCGCACACTGACTGACTGAAACACCTCCCCGCACACTGACTGACTGACCCACCCACCCACCCACTTACACCTCCCCGCACACTGACTGACTGACCCATCCACCCACCCACACCTCCCCGCACACTGACTGACTGACCCATCCACCCACCCACACCTCCCCGCACACTGACTGACTGACCCACCCACCCACACCTCCCTGCACACTGAATGACTGACCCACCCACCCACACCTCCCCGCACACTGACTGACTGACCCATCCACCCACCCACACCTCCCCGCACACTGACTGACTGACCCACCCACCCACCCACACCTCCCCACACACTGACTAACTGAAACACCTCCCCGCACACTGACTGACTGACCCACCCACCCACTTACACCTCCCCGCACACTGACTGACTGACCCATCCACCCACCTACACCTCTCCGCACACTGACTGACTGACCCACCCACCCACACCTCCCCACACACTGACTGACCCACCCACACTGACTCACCCACACACTGACTGACCCACCCACACTGACTGACCCACACACTGACTGACCCACCCACACACACTGACTGACCCACACACTGACTGACCCACCCACACTGACTGACCCACACACTGACTGACCCACCCACACTGACTGACCCACACACTGACTGACCCACCCACACCTCCCCACACACTGACGGACCCACCCCCCACACCTCCCCACACACTGACTGACCCACCCACCCACACCTCCCCACACACTGACTGACCCACCCACCCACACCTCCCCACACACTGACTGACCCACCCACCCACACCTCCCCGCACACCCACACCTCCCCACCCACCCACACCTCCCCGCCCACCCACACCTCCCCGCACACCCACACCTCCCCGCACACTGACTGACTGACCCACCCACCCACACCTCCCCGCACACTGACTGACTGACCCACCCACCCACCCACACCTCCCCGCACACTGACTGACTGACCCACCCACCCACACCTCCCCGCACACTGACTGACTGACCCACCCACCCACACCTCCCCGCACTCTGACTGACTGAAACACCCACCCACCCAACCCTCCCCGCACACTGACTGACTGACCCACCCACCCACACCTCCCCGCACACTGACTGACTGAACACACCTCCCCGCACACTGACTGACTGAAACACCTCCCCACACACTGACTGACTGACCCACCCACCCACTTACACCTCCCCGCACACTGACTGACTGACCCATCCACCCACCCACACCTCCCCGCACACTGACTGACTGACCCATCCACCCACCCACACCTCCCCGCACACTGACTGACTGACCCACCCACCCACACCTCCCCGCACACTGACTGACTGACCCACCCACCCACCCACCCACACCTCTCCGCACACTGACTGACTGACCCACCCACCCACACCTCCCCACACACTGACTGACTGACCCACCCACCCACACCTCCCCGCACACTGACTGACTGACCCACCCACCCACACCTCCCCGCACACTGATTGACTGACCCACCCACCCACACCTCCCCGCACACTGACTGACTGACCCACCCACCCACACCTCCCCCACACACTGACTGACACACACACTGACTTACACATACACACTGACTGACACACACACTGACTTACACATACACACTGACTGACACACATACACACACACACTGACTGACACACATACACACACACACTGACTGACACACACACACAGACTGACACCCCCCCCCCACACACACTGACTGACACACACACACTGACTTACACATACACACTGACTGACAGATACACATACACACTGACTGACTGACACACATACACACACACACACTGACTGACATACACACACACACACACACACACACACACACACACACACACACACACACACACACACACACACACACACACACACACACACACACACACACACACACACACACACACTGACTGACATACACACACACACACACACTGACTGACACACATACACACACACTGACTGACACACATACACACACACTGACTGACACACATACACACACACTGACACACATACACACAAGGAATTCACACTTAGTGCAAATAGCTAATACAGGGGATGTGTACCGAGCACGCGCATTCTAAGTCAAATTTATTTGCGTTTTGTCACTGAAATTGTATTTTGATTTTTAATTAAAACATCACCAACACAAATATAATTTCTGTGACAAAAGTCAAAGAAGTTTCACTTACTATGCGCGTGCACAGCACACACAGCTTTTTTATGGTCATTTATTATTAGTGGAAAATATTTCTTGTATTTTGTATCAATCTATGTGATTTGGTTCATATAATTTAAAACATATATATACACATTGTTTTATTTAAATGGTTATTATTATTATTATTATTATACATGTTATTTTAACATGGTATTCATTCATATCACTGTATGCACATTATTATCTTATATCTTTTGACATCATTAGAATATTAATTAATTAATGATATTACATATATATATTTTGTTATATATATGTTTTGTTCACTTTGGAAGGGTTATATGTGTTCTTGTTTTAATATATACTTTCACATCAATATAGTTTATTATTATTATTTTTTTCATTATTTTTTCAGATACACTTTCATGTATTGGATAGTCTTTTTTCAATATTTGTCACTATTTTGTTTTTAATGTAGTTGTCTCTTTAATAGAGGTTTGAGCTTTCTGCATTTCCTGTTTTGCTTAGTGAGCATTTTTTTCCCCTTTGGGCATCCGTATTTGCAACCCGGTCGGCCATCTTGGCACCGGGGGAGTCACTCGGTGGTGAAACTTTCTCCTGACAGGGCAGGCACGCAGTAAGTTCACCTGTTTATTGTCTTTGTATTTTTGTTTTTACTCTATATGGATCTTTTGCATTGGGGAAGTGCATTTGCACTGAGGCACCCGTAGTTTACTATCCGATCATGTGATCGGGTGGAGTGTCTTGGCGCGAATTCACTTCCTTATTCAAACCTCCATAAATATGGATATGTTTGGGAACACAGGTGACTCTTTGACAAAGCGCCACAACGGCGTGAAACGCGTTAGAGGACCCGTTTTTTTTGTAGCTTATGTCTACTTATGCCTTAGATTAAAGCATTTTAATTTTATTCAACCAGCCTCCAGCCCTTTATTTTCATAGGCAGTGCTCCACCACTTTTTTTCAATACTCCACATCCCCTTCTATTTATTCGGTCCTTCTGAAAATGGGAATAAACCTCTAAATTAACTGTCCAGTCATGAGTTTCATCCCACCGTGTTTCAGTAATACCTATGATATCATACTGCTCCCTTGCAGCTTTTAATTCAAACTCCCCCACTAGCGCCTTGATTTTTTATTTTTATTTTTCATAATGCTCAGCTCAGCCTTCTATTGTTCCTGTAGTGTACATATGCATTTTTAAATATATTTACAAATATTGTACAGTAGGTGATCTTTTATTTTGATAGTCTACCTAATGAGGAGATGTATTGCTAAAATCAGGAAGTGTTATTATTCATGTAGTTTAGCTGTTCACATCTTTCAGACTGTAGTGCATACTGTAACACTCTTTACGGACATTTTAATAATCAGATTGTACTGTAATGTGATATAAAAAAAAGAAATATATATATATATATATTTATACAGTACCGACACACTTTATTCGAGTGTGGTCGGTACCGCAAGCCGGGAAATCTCCCGGCTTGCTAGTGGCCGCCCCTCGGCGTGCCGCGCGTCATAGACGCGCGGTCACGCGTCTTCGGGAGCGTGCGCCCCCTGCACGCGCGTCCAGGGGCTCCCCGAGGGAGCCCTGGTGTCCCGCGATCGCGGGACAGCGGCAGGGGGTTCCGGGGGACCCGGCGGACCCGGCAGCGGTAGGGAGAGCGCCCCGATCGGAGGGCGCTCTTCCGCTGCTTCGGCGCGCGCCCGTCACTCTCGGGCGCGCGCCAGGCTACTGCTGCGGCAGAGAATGGGCAAATGCTCGAATAAACTCTGCCGCAGCAGTATACAGTCATGTGAAGAATAAAGTACACCCTCTGATTTCCATGGTTTTATATATCAGGATATAATAACAATCATGTGTTCCTTAGCAGGTCTTAAAATTAGGTAAATACAACCTCAGATGAAAAACAACACATGACATATTACACCGTGTTTATTTAACAAAAATAAAGCCAAAATGGAGAAGCTATGTGTGAAAAACTAAGTACACCCTTACTGCTTCCTTAGGAATTAAGATGCTAAGTAGCAGACAGGTGCAGTTAATCAAATGCCCTTGATTAATTGATCATCAGCAAGTGTGACCACCTCTATAAAAGACGAAGTTTTAGCAGTTTGCTGATCTGGAGCATTCAGGTGTGTGTTAACACAATGCAAAGGAGGAAAGACATCAGCAATGGTCTTAGAGAAGCAATTGTTGCTGCCCATCAATCTGGGAAGTGTTATAAGGCCATTTCCAAATAATTTAAAGGCAATCATTATATGGTGATAAAGATTATTCAAAAGTTGAAAACATTCAAGACAGTTGCCAATCTTCCCAAGAGTGAACATCCCAGCAAATTCACCCCAAGGTCAGACTGTGCAATTCTCAGAGAAATTGCAAAATACCCAAGAGTTACATCTCAGACTCTACAGGCTACAGTTAGCATGTTAAATGTTAAAGTTCATGACAGTACAATTAGAAAAAGACTGAAAAAGTATGTTTTTTGGAAGGGTTGCCAGGAGAAAGCCTCTTCTCTCTAAAAAGAACATGGCAGCATGGCTTAGGTTTGCAAAGTTGCATCTGAACAAACCACAAGACACAAGACCACACTTGTGCAAGACAACACCCACCTTAGAAAAAACATTTGCTTTAACTACCCTCACATGTGCTAATTAAGTTTGTTGTGCCAACCAGGTGACTTTCTAAATGTATATAAGTAAACTCATAACAGCCACTGCTGCTTGCAGCCATGCTTGTAAGCAGATATGCTTTTAAGTAGAAATGTTTCAAGTAGAATATGAAGTTTAAAAAGGAAGTTCAAAAAGAAGTGGAAAAGTGGACATCACCTACTGCTTCTGATTCCTGCTTTTGATCTACGTTGGAAAAGAGGATATCATCTATCTAAGACTGCACATCTCAACACTTAACTATTGCTATGATGCCGCCTTTATTTTTTATATTTGCTGCCACCTCACTTATTTTCAAATTATGCACTTCCTTCCACCAGTCTCCTTATGTCTCTAACTCTATTCATATATCTCCATCTCTCCTTTCTTCCCCACTTCTCAGTTCACATGAACTCCTTTCTTACCTGCGCCCTCTGACATCACACAGCTATACACCCTGCACTAAAACACACCCCTACAAATCATCCTCACACATTCTCTTTCTTTCCATGCTTCTCCTCCTTGCTTCTGGGGATATCTCTCCCAATCTTGGACCCTGCCTTATTTCTACCTGCTCCCGTCCTCGCCTCCCACATGCAACTTCTACTCCTTCTGGTTTTAACCCCTCCAACCTCATACCCATCTCCTGCCACCCTCCCTCCTCTCTCCCTTTCTCCTGTGCCCTTTGGAATGCTCGCTCCCTCTCTAACAAGTTCCTCTCTGTCCATGACTTCTTTCTCTCTCACTCCCTGCTTCTCTTTGCTATAACTGAGACCTGGCTCACTCAGTCTGACTCTGCTCTGGAAGCTGCCCTCTCTTATGGTGGCCTTTCTTTCTCCCACACTCCGCGCCCTGATGGCAGGGGTGGAGGTGTGGGGCTCCTGCTCTCCTCTCTCTGCCGTTACCGAACTCTTCCTATTCCCCCCTCTCTTCCTTTTCCCTCCTTTGACGTTCACACTGTCCAGATCTTCTCTCCTCTCCCTGTCCACGTGGCTGTCATCTATCACCCACCTACCTCTACTCATCCCCCCTCTGCCTTTCTCTCTCACTTTGAATCCTGGCTCTCTTTCTTTCTCTCCTCAGACTCCCCTGTTCTTTTCCTTGGGGACTTCAATTGCCACATTGATGACCCCTCTCTCCCTTGGGCTTCCCGCTTTCTTTCTCTAACCTCTTCTTTTGGCCTTCAACAGTGGACTGCAGCCAGCACCCACAAGGATGGCCACTACTTAGACCTGGTTATCACTAAAAACTTCTCTCTCTCTGATTTCTCCATTTCCCCTTTTCCTCTCTCTGACCATCACCTCATCTCATTCTCTCTATCTCGCTTCTCCCCTTCTCCACCTCCATCTACCCCCCGGTTTTGCAGAAACCTGCACTCTATTCACTTACCTGACTTTGAGTTCACGTTACGCTCCTCCCTCTCCTCTCTAAGCTCTGCTACAGACCCTGACAACCTGGTGAGGAACTATAACTCTGTCTTGTCCTCCTCTCTTGATCTACATGCCCCGCTTTCTCTCTGCCGCACTCGCCCTTTTAACCCTAGACCATGGTTAAATTCCCACACGCGCATGCTGTGTTCCTACACTCGTTCCTCTGAACGCCTCTGGAGGAAATCTCATACTCTCGCAGACTTCCTTCACTACAAATTTATGCTATCCTGTTTCAACTCTGCCCTCTCGCAAGCTAAACAAGCCTACTTTTCTTCACTAATCAACATGCACAAGTCTAACCCACGCCGACTGTTCTCTGTCTTTGATACTCTACTCAAACCACCCTCAGCTGCCTCTCCTTCTTCCATCTCCGCTCAGGACTTTGCTGACTATTTTAAGGAAAAGGTGGAATCCATACGTCAGAACATCCCCTCTGTTTCTTCCTCCCATCCTACACCTCTTCCTAACTCTTCTCCTGCCTTCCTTGACTCTTTTTCCACTGTCTCACAGGAGGATGTGTCGCTGTTGATCGCCTCTTCTCCCTCTACCACTTGCCCTCTTGACCCATTCCCTCCCATCTCCTAAAACCTCTTGCTCCTACTATAATCCCTACGCTCACGCACATTTTTAACTCCTCCCTCTGCTCTGGAACCTTTCCATCCTCCTTCAAACATGCAACAGTCATACCATTACTCAAAAACAGCAAGCTTGACCCTACCTGTCTTTCTAACTATCGACCTGTCTCCCTCCTGCCTTTTGCCTCTAAACTCCTTGAACGTCTTGTATTCTCTCGATTGCTCCATTTTCTCAACACCTATTCTCTCCTAGACCCTCTACAATCTGGCTTCCGCACTGCTCACTCCATGGAAACAGCCCTCACTAAAATAACTGACGACCTCCATGCTGCCAAAGACAGAGGTCATTACACTCTGCTTATATTACTCGACCTCTCTGCAGCATTTGACACCGTGGACCACCCTCTTCTCCTTCACATTCTCCATACTCTTGGCATTCAGAACAAAGCTCTATCCTGGATCTCATCCTACCTCTCCCATCATACTTTCAGTGTCTCTTCTGCTAACACCTCCTCCTCCTCTATTGATCTCTCTGTGGGGGTACCACAGGGCTCTGTCCTGGGACCTCTTCTCTTTTCTCTGTATACACTCTCTCTAGGTGACCTAATAACATCTTTTGGGTTTAATTATCACCTCTATGCTGATGACACACAAATATATTTCTCAACACCCGACCTTACACCTGCTGTACAAACCAAAGTTTCTGAATGTCTCTCTGCTATATCATCCTGGATGGCCCTCCGCCACCTTAAACTCAACATGGCTAAAACAGAGCTCCTCATACTTCCTCCCAAACCTGGCCCTACTACCTCCTTCCAAATTACTGTTGGAACTACGATCATTCACCCAGTAGCCCAAGCACGCTGTCTAGGGGTCACACTCGACTCCTCTCTCACATTCACCCCTCACATTCAAAACATTTCTAAAACCTGTCGCTTTTTCCTCCGCAATATAACAATGATACACCCTTTCCTCTGTTGCTCGACTGCTAAAACTCTGACTCAGGCCCTCATTCTCTCCCGTCTTGATTACTGTAACCTCCTGCTGTCCGGCCTTCCTGCCTCTCACCTGTCTCCCCTACAATCTATCCTAAACGCTGCTGCCAGAATCACTCTACTCTTTCCGAGATCTGTCTCAGCATCTCCCCTCATGAAATCCCTCTCCTGGCTTCCGATCAAATCCCGCATCTCACACTCCATTCTTCTCCTCACTTTTAAAGCTTTACACTCTTCTGCCCCTCCTTACATCTCAGCCCTAATTTCTCGTTATGCACCATCCAGACTCTTGCGTTCTTCTCAAGGATGTCTTCTTTCTACCCCCTTTGTATCTAAAGCCCTCTCCCGCCTTAAACCTTTTTCACTGACTGCCCCTCACCTCTAGAATGCCCTTCCCCTCAGTACCTGACTAGCACCCTCTCTATCCACCTTTAAGACCCACCTTAAGACACACTTGCTTAAAGAAGCATATGAATAGCACTGTGGCTATTCTGAACACATGATACATAAAGCTTGGCCCCCTGCAGACGCACCTACCAGAACTCCCTCCTACTGTCTCTGTACGTTCTCCCTACCTACCAATTAGACTGTAAGCTCCTCGGAGTAGGGACTCCTCTTCCTTAATGTCTAAAGCACTTATTCCCATGATCTGTTATTTATATTATCTGTTATTTATTTGATGACCACACATATTACTGCTGTGAAGCGCTATGTACATTAATGGCGCTATATAAATAAAGACATACAATACAATACAATACATCTGGAACAATGTCCTTTGGACAAACGAGACCAAAGTGGAGATGTTTGGCCATAATGCATAGCGCCACGTTTGGCGAAAACCAAAAACAGCATATCAGCGCAAACACCTCATACCAACTGTCAAGCACGGTGGTGGAGGGGTGATTATTTGGGCTTGTTTTGCAGCCACAGGACCTGGGAACCTTGCAGTCATTGAGTCGACCATGATCTCCTCTGTATACCAAAGTATTCTAGAGTCAAATGTGAGGGCCTCTGTCCGACAGCTAAAAGCTTGGCCGAAATTAAGTCATGCAATAGGACAATGATCACAAGCACACCAGCAAATTTAGAACAGAATGGCTGAAAAAGAAAAGAATCAAGGTGTTGCAATTGCCCAGTCAAAGTCCAGACCTCAACCCGATTGAAATGCTGTGGCTGGACCTTAAGAGAGCTGTGCATAGACAAATGCCCTGAAACCTCAATGAACTGAAGCAACGCTGTAAAGAAGAGTGGGCCAAAATTCCTCCACAATGATGTTAGAGACTAATAAAGTCATACAGAAAACAATTACTTCAAGTTATTGCTGCTAAAGGTGGTTCTACAAGCTATTGAATCATAAGGTTAACTTTAGTTTTTCACACATGGCTTCACCATTTTGGCTTTGTTATTGTTATATTGTTATTATGTCCTAATATGTAAAACCATGGAATTCAAAGAGGGTGTACTTTCTTTTTCACATGACTGTATGTATATATATATATATATATATATATATATATATATAGAGAGAGAGAGAGAGAGAGAGAGAGAGAGAGAGAGAGAGAGAGAGAGAGAGAGAGAGAGAGAGAGAGAGAGAGAGCAAGAGAGAGAGAGAGCACAAAAGAGATGATAAGGTGCCCAAATTGTCAGCAGGAAATTAATGGATGGTATCACAGAATGCTGCCGCAATGTAAAGGCTATACACTATAACCCAGAGATAAGATATGTAAAGAGAAAACAAAAGGCACAATCAATAACATATAAATAAATCAATATATGAAATAACTACAGGGAAATGCATAAATGAGAGCCCACAAATTGCTCCCAAAAACGTAGTAGAACCTAGAAGATGAAGAGAAAGCCAGTATGGTGATGTACGTTTGTATTGATACTACAGCGCACATAGACAGCTATTTACAATAATTTAGCAAATTCAGGCATTTCAGGATAAAATCCTTTCTTGATTGCGGAGTGGAATCTGTTAAGGTTGGATCTCCACGGAGTGTTCGCTGCCGTTGACACGGATGCCTTCGCCGCTTTGGAACTTCACCTCCTAACTCCCTAACTCCCAAATAGTATTGCGGTGATGACGTCATAGCGACTCAGCAGTTCAGTGAGCCGAGGGGATCTCCGTAAAAGTGCCTTACACCTTGGCATGCATGAACAGCCTGAGATAGGTGATTTAAAAGACCGTCATGACTATAATTAAAAGATCATAGCAAGGACCTGAGCCCTACATGTTTCGTCCAATGGAGGACTTCTTGTGGGGTATGTCATCTGCCCAGAACTCTCTATTTATGTGAGCTTCAGCCCTGAAAGGCTATAGTTTATGCAGTTGTACCAATCAAGAAGAGTTTTCAGCAATATGACAAATATCCACAGACAGTTATAATAAAATTAAGTAAATATTGGAACCCATGTAAAACATATAGTGAAAATGCAATATAAGTTTATATAATAAAAAATAATTTTAGTTGCCCTTCTATACACAAATCTCGTTCCCCTTTCTACATATTCACATAGATTATGATCCATTTTTAATAAATTGTTGTTTATTTACTAACTTGCGGGTGTGGGAAGAGGTTTGTTGGACGAAAAACAAGAAGTCTAAAAGTTAGAATCATGGAACACCTTAGACTTATTAAGAGGGGTGATCTAAACCACCCTGTTTCAAAACACCTTTTGAGGTGTGGACAGGATGGTGTGAAGAACTTCTCTTTCATAGGGATAGAGAAGATAATCATGAACTAAAGGGGTGGGAACAGATTGAATCTGTTGATCAAAGAGAGGCCTTCTGGATTTTTACTTTTTAAGAACACGGACTCCAGAGGGCCTAAATGTGGAATGGAATTTGAGACACTTTTTAGGTTTATTATAGATTTATACAGTACTTAGGAATATGACATAGGAGATACAGTATTTATAACTTCAGCATTTTTGAGAAGTTTTTATTGTCTTCTTGAACTTGTGGATTCACGTGAAGAATTAGGAATTCAAATTATTTATAGATATGTATAAATTTACGGTATAACTATGTGTTAGAACATATCCTATATGATTGATTGTTTACTTGTTTCCTGTTGTCTTCATTTCAGTCCTTGTAGATAAGAGAATGTATAATTGGTGTATGTTTCTTGTTTTTCTCTTTTGAAGAGGACTTTACCCCTGTTCAGTACAAAGCTCCACTGCCTTCAAGAGTTGAGAAGAACATGCCACCATTCAATGGTTTTGGTTCTGAGGAGGATTCTCTTTGTTCATGCTTAGGACTTGTACCAAAACCACCTCAACGAGACTTCAAGAAATTCATTGAAAAAGACAGGTATTTTTCTGAAATCCATACCCACACATACAGTAACAAGGTCCGCACCACTTATCCACAATTAATTTTAATCTTAAATCCAATACAACAAACAAGGACTTATCTGTAAAAACAAAGTCGAATTTTAGAGTAAATAACATTTTTTTTGTCTTAAACTCCCCAATACAGGTTTTAAAGGTTTTGTGCATGTGTGTTGTATGGAAATTAGTGACTACATTAAGATAGCTGTACTTCTTAAATGACACACAGTGTAGTACAAACAATAAACCAACAATAGTAAACAAAATAGAAACTGTAGTACTTAAAATAAAATAAGATTAAAATGGGTTAAATCGAAATTAACTGACATTGTGCACCAAGATGAAATTATATAATATTCTTCCAAGAAACTGTCATAAAAATTATTTCAGCAAAGGGGCATTCATTTATGCTAAGTATGCATGTGAACACACATTTCACCATTTTATCTGCAGTATCTTGACTGCAATATACCATCATTGAATTGCTCTTACAACATCCTTAAAGCAGCAAAATGTGAAAAATCCTGTGTTTTTTCTTTAAATAAATCAGTTGTCGTATTAGATAATAGTGTTGCATTTAAAAAAAAACTTCTAATGCCATTTTTTAATGATTTTAATGTACTAATCATTCTTTGGTTGCTACAGCAACCATTTAGAAAGTCATATACACTTTCTCTTTAGAAGCAGGCTCTGATACACACCTTTTTGAGCTCTTTCCTTTGTCAACAAAGTATTACAAACAGATCTGTTGCAGTTTTCTAATCAGCAGACTGTCTATTGCTCTGAAAGCTGTAACAATAATGTGGTACACTTAGTAATATAATGTTACATATCAGCTGCAGTATTTCACAGACTGCAGCACAAAGTTAGACGGAATCCATTATGTTAGGCACACAATCAGGATTTCTACAGATTTATAACAGGACCACCAAATGATTGACAGCTTAGGTATGAATTTAGAATGATACCTTGTCACATGCTTTACATATAAAAATAAGAAAGCAAATAAGGGTAATTTTATTTATAATAATGTTTTACCAAAAGTAATAGATTGAGTGTGACCACTCGTTTTCAAGTATGTCTTGGACAAGGCGTTATAATAATACATGGTTACATTAAAAGAACAGAGGTTATACAGTCAATTCACATGCATTTCGTGGACAGATAGCGATGGAAAATTGGGTACAGGGGATAAATGGCTGGTGAGTTTCAGATTGAAATAGGGAAGCTTAAACATCACCAAACATCAGCGAACAGCAGCAAATGGCTCACACCCTTTAGCTGCCCTTCAACTGTGCCAAAAGCTGTCCGCCTTAGGGGCGCCGCAGATGTACAGTACACTGAAGGGGTTTAGATTGAATGCAGCTGTGACTTCAAATTTCTTTGTCCTCTTGGCTCATTAACATTCCAGTGGGTGGGGTTGACGTTCCACAAAGTACATGTAAATGTTAACGCTTAGCATGCTGGTCATGTACAGAAGGGAGCAGCCCTTGTGGAGCCTCATCAGGCGTCCGCCTTTGGGGCGACGCAGATGTACACATGTTGTATTGCCGCTTTAAAGGGTTTCACAAGTGTCCAGTTATGTGGACCTTTACATTGATTCCGCCACACTATACAAAGTTGCACATTACCATGGATATTTGGATTTACACATTATATAAGTGATGAGGCATACAACCTATTGTATTATATTGACAGGAGTTCACATCCATTTATACATTATATACTATATATATATATATATATATATATACTAACAAACAAGAAAATATATCGCTTACAACAACTTTGTTAAATAAGTGGAATCCAGACCAGTCAGTACCTATATACGGATAATAGTCCAAATAGTGACTGGTGGTGCTAATGAGAAGTTTAAGTATGGAAACACAAAAGAACAAAGAATCCCAAAAAGAAACACTCAAAAAGTGAGTGTTTCTTTTTGGGATTCTTTGTTTGTGTGTTTGTGTATATTATATATATACACAGTATATATATATTTATATTTATATATATAATCCAATGCACAGCCGGCACACCATTAGCAAGTAAATAAGTTTTGGTGCTTATCCCATAAAGCAATAACAGACCATACGATACCGGTTGCAACACGACATCAAGGGACAGCACGCAGGTAAGTAGATCATACATTTTCTATATTTGATAGAAGACACAAAAAACGACGTTTCGGTCCCCCAGTGGGACCTTTAGCATCACCTTGAGAAAGGTCCCACTGGGGGGACCGAAACGTCGTTTTTTGTGTCTTCTATCAAATATAGAAAATTTATGAACTACTTACCTGCGTGCTGTCCCTTGATGTCGTGTTGCAACCGGTATCGTATGATATATATATATATATATATATAGATAGATAGATAGATAGATAGATATATATAGATATATATATACTGTGTGTGTATATATATATATATATATATATATATATATATATATATATTGTGACAGAAACCAGGGGTTGGTAATAAACTCCATATACAGGGCTCCCAGGATACTGAACAGTTTCTGTCCTGTCTAAGCTGAACAGGGCAGCCTCGTGGTACCGGCACTCCATTCCACAGTTTGTCTGCTGCCTGTTTTCTGTCACCTGTCATGCTGATTAGAGTTCAGGTATATAAGACCTGTTTCCTGTTTCCTCTGGGCCCCGCCCAAGAGCCTGGAAGGCTGCTGAACTGCAGAGGGGTGAGAAAGCCTCTTTCCCAAATCGCTTCATTCATTCTGTTAGTTTGTCTAAAGACTGCAAAGGTACTTATTTTGTTGGTGGAAGTGGACAAGCCACTTCCAACTCTGAGTCAGGGACATCTAAGTTTAAGTTATCGCTCAGACGAGCAGCTTTTTGTTTGGCTTTGTTTTCTGTTTAAACTGTGGCAGTCTCAGTGCCTGGGACTGAATAAACCAGGCATAGCCTGTTTAAAGGAACAGTACGTGACGTCTCATCATTTAACCTACCCTAAAAGACCGTGTTCTAACAGTCCCGGACAGACGGCGGAGCCCCGGAGTAAGCCGTTTGTCACATATGGTGGAGAATGCGGGCAGAACACTGAAAGGTCTGGGGGTTAAAGAACTTTAAAAAAAAAAAAAAAAAAAAAAAGAAGTTTTTTTTTTCTCTCTCTCCAAACAAGATGGAAGACGTGGTGAGTGCGCTGGTACGCAATGTCGCTGTCCAGAAAGACGCGAATGAAGCCCAGCAACAGGCGAGTGAAACCCAGCGACAGCTGTTAATAGCCCAGCAAGAGACTAATGCAAACCAGCAAGAGACAAACCGCCTGCTGAGAGAGGAGCAAAAGCGGTTCGCTCAGGGCTTACAGCAGGAACTCGAGATCCTGAGGGGGACTATCAGTAACCTTCCACTGGCAGAGGCAGCCCCAGTTCCGAAAATGACCAGGGCAAGCCACTACCTTCAGAAGATGGGACCCTCGGATGATGTGGAAGCCTATCTTCTCACGTTTGAACGCACGGCACAGAGAGAGGGATGGCCAGAAGCTGAGTGGGCTGGTCTAATCGCACCCTTCCTAAGCGGCGAACCCCAGAAGGCTTACTTTGATCTAGAGCCAGCCGAAGCTAACGTCTATGCAAAATTGAAGTTCGAGATCCTCGCCCGCCTCGGCGTAACCACGGCTGTTCGTGCCCAAAGGTTTCACGCATGGTCCTTCACGATGGATAAAGCCACCCGAAGCCAGATGTATGACCTCATCCACCTCGCCCGGAAGTGGCTACAACCCGAGATCAACTCAGCAAGCCACATCGTGGAACGGTTGGTCATGGACCAGTTCTTGAGGAAACTTCCCTCTGCCTTACGCCGTTGGGTCAGTCGGAGTGACCCCCACAATGCGGATGAGCTTGTGGCCCTTGTAGAAAGGTACAGTGCAGCAGAAGAGCACCCGCAACCCACAGTCGTGGAGCAACCCCACTATCCGAGGTTCCAGGACTCTTCCAGAGACGGTAAAAGGGTACCGGGGTTAAGGGGCGCTGAAGAGCGGCGACCACCTTCACGCCGCTCCAGCAACAGTGGTTCGCACACTAAGGGCAATAGCCAACATGGGGAGCCGGGAAAAGGCTCTAAGTGGGACACAGACTATGTACCTAAATGTGTAAATTGTCATGAGAGGGGCCACACAGCAAAAATCTGCCCACTAAATGATGAGACCATGCAATGCAACAGCGTGGAACCTTATTCGCTGTTGTCCCAATGTATGGGCCCTAGCCCAGAGGACCCCTTGAATAACCATCTGTGGGCATTTGTAAAGGTTAATGGTAAGAGGGTTCGGGCACTTCTTGACTCTGGGAGTATGGTCACACTAGTGTCCGAATACCTATTGCCCATTAAGAAGAAACAGGTAAACAGTTCACAAAGAGTGGCAATTTGTTGTATACATGGGGATAATCATGAATATTCCACTGTTGATGTTTTTTTTGAAACAGAATTTGGTTCTTTAGATTTCAAGGTGGGTGTTGTACCCAAACTGGCACATGATGTGTTAATAGGGACCGACTTTCCCCATTTTCTAAAAATGTGGTCCCCAGCTCAGAATAGCGCCCAGAGTTCAATAGCAGACCATAACGAAGTGTTAGAAGAAACAAATCCTTTCCCTTTTTCAGAAATGGAGGTTGACGAGGGCCCAAATAAGAAGGGGGAAAAGGAGGAGTGCTGTGAAATTCCCTTCCCCATCACTACTTTGGTAGGGAATACCCCAAATCAAGATGTTGATCAGGCACTTACCACCCCAGTACAGGATAAGACCCTCGCTGACCTAGAGGTCAGTCCTGGGAGTTTTAAGAAGGCCCAGTGGGAGGACCCCACATTAGCGGTAGCAAGGGGAAATATACGGGACCAGAATAGTACTCATGGCCAACCAGATAGGTCACTTGCTTACCCCTACTTCGAGGTAGAGAACGACCTAGTATATCGGGTTGATAAAAGAAAATCAGTTACAACTAAACAATTGTTGGTACCACGGACATTCCGTAACGTAGTATTACACCTCGCACATAGTCATCCATTGGGGGGACACCTAGGGGTGGAAAAGACAAAAGAAAAGGTTCTCCGAAGCTTTTATTGGCCTGGGGTTCTGGCAGAAATTACAAACTATTGTTCCTCATGCCCAGAATGTCAGATCACCGCCCCGTTCAAAGCATACCGCAGCCCATTGGTACCCCTTCCCATAATAGAGGTACCATTTGACCGGATTGCTATGGATCTAGTAGGACCCCTAATAAAGTCTGCTAGGGGACATCAGCATATATTGGTAATATTAGATTATGCTACCCGATATCCGGAGGCAGTTCCCCTACGTAGCACCTCTGCTAAAAACATAGCAAAAGAGTTAGTACTTCTGTTTTCCCGGGTCGGAATTCCTAAAGAGATCTTATCTGACCAGGGAACACCATTTATGTCCCAAGTAACAAAAGAGCTATGTAAACTCCTAAAAATCAAGCATCTCAGAACCTCAGTCTATCATCCACAAACAGATGGTTTAGTGGAAAGGTTCAATAAAACCTTAAAGAGCATGTTACGCCGGGCGGTCGATAAGGATGGGAAAAACTGGGACTGTTTGTTACCATACCTGTTATTTGCCATTAGGGAAGTTCCCCAGTCATCCACAGGCTTCTCCCCGTTTGAACTATTGTATGGCCGACATCCAAGGGGCTTACTGGATATAGCCAAAGAAACTTGGGAACACGAGGTTACCCCTTACAGAAGTGTAATAGAGCATGTTGCCCAAATGCAGGACCGCATTGCTGCAGTCCTACCCATAGTGAGGGAACACATGGAGAAAGCTCAAGAAGCACAAAGGAATACGTATAATAAGGGTGCTAGGGTCAGAATTTTTTTTCCAGGTGATAGGGTACTAGTTCTGGTTCCCACCGTGGAGAGTAAATTCCTTGCTAAATGGCATGGGCCATATGAGGTCTTGGAAAGAGTGGGAGAAGTAAATTATAGGGTAAGGCAGCCAGGTAGGAGGAAACCTGAGCAAATTTACCATATAAACCTACTCAAGCCCTGGAAAGATAGAGAGGTCTTGTTAACCCTAGTACCCCCAGGTCCGTCAGAGAATCAAGAAACTGACCCAGAGGTCAGCATAGCTGAAACACTGTCCGTGCATCAGAAACGAGAGGTCCAGAGTTTAGTGAGAAGGAACAAAGAAATCTTCTCTACACAGCCAGGTAAAACTAACGTAATTAAACATGACATAGTCTCTGAACCGGGGGTCCGAGTTAACCTTAAACCGTACCGAATCCCAGAGGCCAAGAGAGAGGCTATAAGTTTAGAGGTTAAAAAAATGCTAAAACTAGGCGTAATTGAGGAATCCCAAAGTGGGTGGAACAGCCCTATAGTTTTAGTCCCAAAGCCAGACGGTACAACAAGGTTTTGTAATGACTACCGGAAACTAAACGCGGTGTCAAAATTTGATACTTATCCTATGCCCAGGGTGGATGAACTTGTAGAGAGACTGGGCAAAGCCCGATATCTCACAACCCTAGACCTAACAAAAGGGTACTGGCAGGTTCCCCTCACAGAAAGGGCAAAAGAAAAAACAGCCTTCTCAACCCCAGACGGCCTCTTTCAATATAAGGTGCTGCCTTTTGGCTTACATGGAGCTCCCGCCACATTCCAAAGAATGATGGATAAAATTTTAAAACCACATGTTCGGTACGCTGCCGCCTACCTGGATGATGTGGTAATCCATAGTGAAGATTGGCAGTCCCACCTTCCAAAGGTCCAAGCTGTGCTCGACGCAGTTCGGTCTGCTGGACTAACTGCTAACCCCGCTAAATGCACTATTGGTCTGGAGGAGGCCAAGTATCTGGGGTATTCTATTGGTAGAGGGTTACTCAAACCACAAACACTCAAAGTAGAGGCGATACAAAATTGGCCAAGGCCAGTCACAAAAAAACAAGTAAGGACCTTTTTGGGGTTAATTGGCTACTATAGGAGGTTTATTCCCAATTTTGCAACTAAGGCAACCCCACTAACCGACCTCACAAAAGCAAGAGGACCGCTAATGGTAAAGTGGTCCCCCGAAGCCGAACAGGCCTTTAGAAGCCTGAAAGAAGCTCTCTGTGCCCAACCAGTGTTGGTCACACCTGACTTCTCCAAAGAGTTCGTAGTCCAAACCGACGCATCTGAGGTAGGGCTGGGGGCGGTACTCTCCCAGGAGTCTCAAGGGGAGGAGCACCCCATCCTTTATTTAAGTAGGAAACTAAATCCCCAGGAGAAAAATTACTCCATAGTCGAGAAAGAGTGTCTCGCAATAAAGTGGGCTGTAGAGACACTCAAGTATTATCTGTTGGGGAGAAAGTTCCGATTGGTCACAGATCATGCACCCCTTACCTGGATGTGTCAAAATAGGGAGAAGAACGCTAGGGTGACCAGGTGGTTCCTAAGCCTACAGCCCTTTAAATTTTCTGTGGAACACAGGTCGGGGCACAAACATGGCAATGCCGACGGGTTGTCAAGGATGCACTCCCTAATATCCATGGTCGCTCACCCCTCGAGGTCTGAGCTGGGGGGGAGGATATGTGACAGAAACCAGGGGTTGGTAATAAACTCCATATACAGGGCTCCCAGGATACTGAACAGTTTCTGTCCTGTCTAAGCTGAACAGGGCAGCCTCGTGGTACAGGCACTCCATTCCACAGTTTGTCTGCTGCCTGTTTTCTGTCACCTGTCATGCTGATTAGAGTTCAGGTATATAAGACCTGTTTCCTGTTTCCTCTGGGCCCCGCCCAAGAGCCTGGAAGGCTGCTGAACTGCAGAGGGGTGAGAAAGCCTCTTTCCCAAATCGCTTCATTCATTCTGTTAGTTTGTCTAAAGACTGCAAAGGTACTTATTTTGTTGGTGGAAGTGGACAAGCCACTTCCAACTCTGAGTCAGGGACATCTAAGTTTAAGTTATCGCTCAGACGAGCAGCTTTTTGTTTGGCTTTGTTTTCTGTTTAAACTGTGGCAGTCTCAGTGCCTGGGACTGAATAAACCAGGCATAGCCTGTTTAAAGGAACAGTACGTGACGTCTCATCATTTAACCTACCCTAAAAGACCGTGTTCTAACAGTCCCGGACAGACGGCGGAGCCCCGGAGTAAGCCGTTTGTCACAATATATATATATATATATATGTATGTATGTATGTATGTATGTATGTATGTATGAATGTATGTATATATATATATATTATATATATATATATATATATATATATATATATATATATATATATATATACACATAATATATATATATATATACATACATACATACATACATACATACATACATACATACATACATATATATATATATATATATATATATATATATATATATATATATATATATATATATATATATATATATACACACACAGTATATATATATATCTATATATATATATCTATCTATATATATATATATATATATCATACGATACCGGTTGCAACACGACATCAAGGGACAGCACGCAGGTAAGTAGTTCATAAATTTTCTATATTTGATTGAAGACACAAAAAACGACGTTTCGGTCCCCCCAGTGGGACCTTTCTCAAGGTGATGCTAAAGGTCCCACTGGGGGACCGAAACGTCGTTTTTTGTGTCTTCTATCAAATATAGAAAATGTATGATCTACTTACCTGCGTGCTGTCCCTTGATGTCGTGTTGCAACCGGTATCGTATGGTCTGTTATTGCTTTATGGGATAAGCACCAAAACTTATTTACTTGCTAATGGTGTGCCGGCTGTGCATTGGATTATATATATAAATATACAGTGTTCGACAAACCCGGTCGCCCACTCGCACTTGGCGAGTGGAAATTGGCTCGTGGCCAGTTAGATTTCCCCTGCTCTGCAAAAAAAAAATCCCTGCTCAAATAAATAAATAAATAAATAATCTCTCTAGCTGATTGGCTCATTGGCTGTGACGCGGGATGGAGCTGTCAGGCCTTTTTTTTTTGGGGGGGGGGGCGCTGAGCAGTCAAGCCGCCCTTCCTTCTCTGCATGGGTAAGTGTAAAAGTGTGTGTGTGTTGCTCGCGCATGTGCGCGGTGTCCCTGTCTCCTGCGCCGTGGCTGGCTAGCTCCCTTGGATGCACGCGCGGGACAGGAGAATGGCAGAGGGGGGGAGCACGTGGTGGTGTAGGGCAGTGGAGGTGGTAGTGGGGGTATTCCTTCCCCCCCGGTACCCGGTGCTCCCTTGGCTGCCCGCGCGGGGCTGGAGAATGGCGGAGGGGGGGGGGAGCGGGTGGTGCGGGGCAGTGGAGGTGGTAGCGGTGGTATTCCTTCCCCCCCTGTCTCCGGTGCTCCCCCTTGGCTGCCTGCTTGGGGCGGGAGACTGTCGCGCATGGGGGGGGGGGGGGAAAGCGGGGCAGTGGTGGTGCGGGGGTGTTAGTTCCCCCCGGTCCCTGGCGCTCCCTTGGCAGAGTGTGTATGGGAGAGTGTGTGTGTGTGTATATGAGAGAGAGTGTGTGTGTGTGTATGGGAGAGAGATTGTGTGTGTACAGTATGGGAGAGAGAGTGACTTTGTGTGTGTGCAGGACACCAGAAGTAGCCCCCCACACAGTCACCCAGTCAGCCCCCCCCACCCAGTCACCCAGTCAATCCCCCCACCCAGTCACCCAGTCAGGCCCCCCACCCAGTCACCCAGTCAGTCACCCCCACCCAGTCACCCAGTCATTCACCCCCCACCCAGTCACCCAGTCACCCAGTCACCCAGTCAGTCACCCAGTCACCCAGTCAGTCACCCCCCCCCCCAGTTACCCAGTCAGTCAACCTCCCACCCAGTCACCCAGTCAGTCGCACCCCTCCCAGTCACCCCCCCACCCAGTCACCCAGTCAGTCCCCCCACCCAGTTACCCAGTCAGTCACCCCCTACCCAGTCACCCAGTCATTCACCCCCCACCATGTCACCCAGTCAGTCAGTCCCCCCACCCAGTCACCCAGTCAGTCACCCCCCACCCAGTCAATCACGCCCCACCCAGTCACCCAGTCCCCTCCAACATCTAACATTGCGGGAATGAGGGTAGCTAGACATTGAGGGACTGTGGATCAGGTAAGATCCCAGGCGGGATTGCTGCTTTAGAAATTGTGAAGTGTGGGCATCCTGACACTGGTTAAGGGATTCAGGAAACTAGTCATTCATATCTGGCTTTTTTTTCCAGATCCGACATTTATATACACACATAACAAGGACTAATTGTAGTATAACTTAATACAATAAATAAACGTATGTCAAAAACGAATGTTGTTCTTACTAGGAATTTATTCAATTTATTTATTTTTTGGGGCTGGGGGAGGGACTAGGTGTAGAGCTGGGGGAGGGACGAGGGGTGGAACATGGGGCGGGACTGGGTCAGGACATGGGGTGGGACTAGGGCGGGGCTAGGTGGAGAGTAGATTTTTTGGTTCGGCGAGTAGATTTTTGGGTGATTTATCAACCACTGTATATATACAGTTAAGTCCGGAAATAATTGGACACCGATACAAGTTTTGTTATTTCGGCTGTTTACAAAATAAATTCAAGTTACAGTTAAATAATGAATATGGGCTTAAAGTGCAGTCTATCAGCTTTAATTTGAGGGTATTCACATCCAAATTGGAGCAAGGCTTTAGGAATTACATCTCTTTAATATGTAGCCCCCTCTTTTTCAAGGGACCAAAAGTAATTGACTCAAAAACTGTTTCATGGATAGGTGTGGGCTATTCCTTCGTTATTTCATCATCAATTAAGCAGGTAAAAGGTCTGGAGTTGATTCCAGGTGTGGCATTTGCATTTGGAAGCTGTTGCTGTGAACCCATAACATGCGGTCAAAGGAGCTCTCAATGCAAGTGAAACGGGATCCTTCCTTAGGCTGCAAAAAAAAAAATCCATCAGAGAGATAGCAGGTACATTAGGAGTGGCCAAATCAACAGTTTGGTACATTCTGAGAAAAAAAGAACGCACTTGTGAGCTCTGCAACACAAAAAGGCCTGAACGTCCATGGAAGACAACAGTGGTGGATGATCGTAGGATCCTTTCCATGGTAAAGAAAAACCCCTTCTCAACATCCAGGCAAGTGAAGAACACTCTCCAGGAGGTAGGCATATCATCATCTAAGTCTACCATACAGAGAAGACTTCACGAGAGCAAATACAGAGGGTTCACCACAAGGTGCAAACCATTCATAAGCCTCAAGAATAGAAAGGCCAGATTAGACTTTAATAACTAAAAAAAAGCTGTGTGTACTGTGCACGCGCATAGTAAGTGAAACTTCTTTGTCTTTTGTCACAGAAATTGTATTTGTGATGGTGATGTTTTTAATTAAAAATCAAAACACAATTTCAGTTCCAAAACACAAAGAAGTTTTACCGCGTGTTTTAGCTATTTGCACGTATTATAGTAACTGAATTCCTTGGGTGGGTGGGTATTCTGCTGGAGGCAGTGTGTCAGAGCACAGCCATAAATGATCAGGAAAGCAGCTTGTGGTTAAAAGATATTCTTTATTCGGACATCATGGTGCAGTCAGGAAAATGGAGGGAGCTCTTACGCGTTTCACGCCTCGTTGGCGCCTTCGACTCTCTGACGAAGCGCCAACGAGGCGTGAAACGCGTAAGAGCTCCCTCCATTTTCCTGACTGCACCATGATGTCCGAATAAAGAATATCTTTTAACCACAAGCTGCTTTCCTGATCATTTATGGCTGTGCTCTGACACACTGCCTCCAGCAGAATACCCACCTATCTACCACTTTTCCGGATGCACGCCACCAACAAGAAGAAACCAGGCTTTTTTCATGTGAGTTTATCCTTTATTTCCTTTTGGAGGTATACACTAGGGTGGTTCAAGCGTGTGTGACATTGTCCTCATTAGGAGTGATGTGATGGAGCTTAACACTCTTCATTCACAACACCTCTAGGACTTCAATATACATGTCCTCTACACAGCGCTCACCTACATACCCAATACTCACCTATATATCAATAGCCTGCATCAAGACATCTTCTATCAAGAATATCTGAATTGACATTGTTATTTTCATTATCCATAGTCATTTAGAGCACTATTGATGAACTCTGTTCTTCTACTGCTGAATTCCTTGGGTGTGTGTGTCAGTCAGTGTGTGTGTGTGTTTCTCTGTGTGTGGTGTGTATGTCTCTCTCTGTGTCCTGCCCCCCTCTCTCCTGACTCCCTCCACCCCAGCTGAGCTGCGCACACGGGGGGTCTCTGTCTGAGTCTCCCCCCGGCAGAGCTGCGGGCTGTGTGTCCTGCGACAGCCAGCCCCCCTGCGGAGGTATGTGTGTCAGTCAGTTTATATGTGTGTCAGTCAGTGTATGTGTGTGTGTCAGTGTATGTGTGTGTGTATGTCCGTCAGTGTGTGTGTGGTGTGTGTTACACAGTGTGTGTGTGTCAGTCAGTGTGTGTATGTGTGTCAGTCACTGTGTGTATGTGTGTCAGTCAGTGTATGACACACATACCCTCTCTCCTGACTCCCCCCACCCCCTGACGGAGCTGCAGACACGGGGGACTCTGTTTGAGCCTCCTGAGCAGCTCCCCCCCTCTCCCTCTCCCTTAGCAGAGGTACATGCCTGGAGCAGCCCCCACTCTCTTCCCCTGGCAGAGCTGCTGCAGCCAGCCCCCCGGCAGAGTTACAGGGCAATGGAGGGGGGGGTACTGAAGGGCACTTTAACGCGCGTGGGGCGCTCTGCCCTCTTCCTCCCCCCCTCTATTTGTGCTGCGGGGGGGACAGCACGCTCAACCTCCCCCCCTGTTACTGTACCAGAGCAGGAGGTGACAGGGCATGGTAACGCGTGCGTGTGTGCGTGCTCACTCGGCACTCGGCACTCTTCCTTCCTCCCTCCCTCCCGACGGTGCTGCGTCATTACTGCGCATGCGCGGCACGGGCGTGTGGGGGGAACGGCACCGCTGCCAGCCGCATGTGTGTCTTTCCTCTGCCATCTTTAATTTGGGCAATCCTTCGGGCGTGTGGGGGGAATGGTGCCACTTCTGCGCATGTGTGGCGTCCGTCAGGGGCGCCATTACAACTGCGCATGCGCGGCATGGCAGCGGGGAACGGCGGCCGTTAGGAGCGGCGCCGGCGGCCGGCCGTGTGGGGAGAGCGGCGCCCGTTAGTCAGCAGGACACAGGGAAGCGGAGGTATAGAAGAGGGAGGAGAGAGGCTGAGCAGCGGCTCCTCCTCTCACAGCCGGAGGACTTGCGGGGCTTCTACCATCTTACTACACACGCAGCACCGGAAGCTCTGCGCCAGTCATCTTGGTATACCCATGGCAGTGGATGGGTGGGGGTAACGGCCGTTAGGAGCGGCGCCGCATGTCACAGCGGGTGTGTGGGGGGAGCGGCGGACGTTAGAAGGCACAGCAGGCGTATAGGGGCAGGGGGAGGGGGAGCCGTGACGTCACTTCCGTTTCACATTTCGCCCCCAACTCTCCCGTTTTACGCCATCAGAATAGGTGCCACTAAAGAAGTTTCACTTCAAAAAGACAGCCCACTTCTGGAACAGCATTCTTTGGACAGATGAAACTAAGATCAACCTGTACCAGAATGATGGGAAGAAAAAAGTATGGAGAAGGCTTGGAACGGCTCATGAGCCGAAGCATGCCACATCATCTGTAAAACACGGTGGAGGCAGTGTGATGGCATGGGCATGCATGGCTTCTAATGGCACTGGATCACTAGTGTTTATTGATGATGTGACAGAAGACAGAAGCAGCCGGATGAATTCTGAAGTATATAGGGATATATTGTTTGCTCAGATTCAGCAAAGTTGATTGGACAATGACCCAAAACATACTGCAAAAGCAACCCAGGAGTTTTTTAAGGCAAAGAAGTGGAATATTCTGCAACGGCCGAGTCAATCACCTGATCTCAACCCGATCGAGCATGCATTTCACTTGCTCAAGACAAAACTTAAGGCAGAAAGACCCACGAACAAACAACAACTGAAGATAGCTGCAGTAAAGGCCTGGCAAAGCATCACAAAGAAGGAAACCCAGCGTTTGGTGATGTCCATGCGTTCCAGACTTCAAGCAGTCATTGCCTGCAAAGGATTCTAGACAAAGTATTAAAAATGAACAATTTATTTATGATTGTGTCAATTTGTCCAATGACATTTGAGCCCCTGAAATAAGGGGACTGTGTATGAAAATGGTTGCAATTCCTAAACGTTTCATACGATATTTTTGTTCAACCCCTTGAATTAAAGCTGAAAATGTGCACTTCTATTGAATCTTGGTTGCTTCATTTCAAATCCATATTTTTGGCGTACAGAGCCAAAATTATGAAAATTGTGTCAGTGTCCTATTATTTCCGGGCCTAACTTTATATACAGTGGTGTGAAAACGAAAGTACACCCTCTTTGAACTTTATGGTTTTACATATCAGGACATAAGACCAATCATCTGTTCTTTAGCAGGTCTTAAAATTAGGTAAAGACAACCTCAGATGAACAACAACACATGACATATTACAGCGTGCCATGATTTATTTAACAAAAATAAAGCCAAAATGGAGAAGCTATGTGTGAAAAACTAAGTATACCTTATGATTCAATAGCTTGTAGAACCAGTTTTAGCAGCAATAACTTGAAGTAATCATTTTCTGGTGTGCTTGGGATCATTGTCCTGTTGCATGACCCAATTTTGGTCTCACATTTGACTCTAGAATACTTTGGTATACAGAGGAGTTCATGGTCGACTCAATGACTGCAAGGTTCCTAGGTCCTGTGGCTGCAAAACAAGCCCAAATAATCACCCCTCCACCACCGTGCTTGACAGTTGGTATGTGGTGTTTGTGCTGATATGCTGTGTTTGGTTTTCGCCAAACGTGGCGCTGTGCATTATGGCCAAACATCTCCACTTTGGTCTCGTCTGTCCAAAGGACCTTGTTCCAGAAGTCTTGTGGTTTTTTCAGATGCAACTTTGCAAACCTAAGCCATGCTGCCATGTTCTTTTTAGAGAGAAGAGGCTTTCTCCTGGCAACCCTTCCAAACAAACCATACGTGTTCTGTCTTTTTCTAATTGTACTATCATGAACATTAACATTTAACATGCTATCTGAGACCTGTAGAGTCTGAGATGTAACTCTTGTTTTTTTTGCAATTTCTCTGAGCATTGCACGGTCTGACCTTGGGGTAAATTTGCTGGGACGTCCACTCCTGGGAAGATTTGCAACTGTCTTGAATGTTTTACACTTTTGAATAATCTTTCTCACTGTAGAATGATGGACTTTAAATTGTTTGGAAATTGCCTTATAACCCTTCCCAGATTGATGGGCAGCAACAATTGCTTCTCTAAGATCAATGCTGATGTCTTTCCTCCTTGGCCTAGTGTTAACACACACCTGAATGCTCCAGACCAGCAAACTGCTAAAACTTCGGCTTTTATAGAGGTGATCACACTTGCAGATTATCAAATAATCAAGGGCATTTGATTAGCAGCACCTGTCTGCTACTTAGCGTCTTAATCCCTATGGAAGTAGTTAGGGTGTACTTACTTTTTCACATATGGCTTCTCCATTTTGGCTTTTTTTTTGTTATATAAATCATGACACGGTGTAATATGTCATGTGTTATTGTTCATCTGAGGTTGTATTTACCTAATTTTAAGACCTGCTAAGGAACAGATGATTGTTATTATGTCCTGGAATGTAAAACCATGGAATTCAAAGAGGGTGTCCTTTCTTTTTCACACAACTGTATATATATACCCAATCCGACCGCGCTATAACCGGGGCCGCACTAAAAAAAAATTTAAATGGCCACTGCGCGCCCGATATGTAGGAGGGGGGAGGGGATAAGAAGTGGCCGGCAGTCCTACACATCCCCCAGCAGCCCTACATGTCCCCTCGCACTTCCCCCAGCAGCTTCACTTCCCCTAGCAGCCTCACTTCCCCCAGCAGCTCCACTCCAATCCCCCCCCCACCAGCCACGCTCCGATCCCCCCCTTCAGCCCCGCTGCGAACCCCCCCTGCCAGCCCCGCTCCGATTCCCCCCGCCAGCCCTTCTCCAATCCCCCTGCCAGCTCTGCTCCGATCCCCCCTGCCAGCCATGCTCCGATCCCCCTGCCAGCCATGCTCCGATCTCCCCCGCCAGCCCCGCTCCGATCACCTCTGCCAGCCCCACTCCGATCCCCCCCCCTTGCCAGCCCCGCTCCGATCCCCCAGCAGCTGACACCAGAGGTAGGTTGGTGGGGTGGGGGGGGTTGTGAGTGAGCTGTGAGTGTGTGTTGTGTGTGTTGTGAGTGTGTGCAGTGTGCTGTGAGTGTGTGCAGTGTGTTGTGAGTGTGTGCAGTGTGCTGTGAGTGTGTGCAGTGTGTTGTGATTGTGTGCAGTGTGTTGTGAGTATGTGTTGTGAGTGTGTGCAGTGTGTTGTGAGTGTGTGCAGTGTGCTGTGAGTGTGTTCAGTGTGCTGTGAGTGTGTTCAGTGTGTTGTGAGTGTGTGCTTTGTTCTGTGAGTGTGTGCAGTGTGTGCAGTGTGCTTTGAGTATGTGCAGTGTGTTGTGAGTTTATGCAGTGTGTTGTGATTGTGTGCAGTGTGCTGTGAGTGTGCTGTGAGTGTTGCAGTGTGCTGTGAGTGTATGCAGTGTGCTGTGAGTGTGTGCAGTGTGCTGTGAGTGTGTGCAGTGTGCTGTGAGTGTGTGCAGTGTGCTGTGAGTGTATGCAGTGTGCTGTGAGTGTGTGCAGTGTGCTGTGAGTGTGTGTAGTGTGCTGTGAGTGTGTGTAGTGTGCTGTGAGTGTGTGCAGTGTGTTGTGTGTTTGCAGTGTGTTTTTCTGTCGCTTGTTGTATACATTTGCCATGCTCAATAGCTCTCCTTTTTGACAATTATATACATATATATTTTGTGGGGGCTCAGGGGTTCCCAAAAAGAGCTAGCTGGGGTTCTGTGTGTTGTTTAACTTATTTTCAGCTGTTTCAGCTGTTGGAGGTTAGTGGCCCCATCCGTACCAGGTTTTAAGCCCGTCCCTCCCCACTTCCCTAGTCAGCAGGTCCTTTTAATTTTACTAGATATAGATCCAATGTTGGTCTTTCTCCCTCCGAACAGAGGTAAATGAGAATTTTAATCCTAATAGATGTATATTAGTATTTTATCTGGTAGTGTTAGGACCTGTGAACTGGGTATGCCTTGTCGTGGCTCACAGGCTTACAATGCTTTGGCCAAAGGGTTAAACTAAATTACCCCTTTTCAAGAGAATATATAAATATTTTACTGTGTATTTTTGTCATATTGGATGTAGCATTGGGCTTCTCTGTCGCTTGTCACACCTTATAATGCAAAATAAATTGATGACATTATTCCAATTTTAGTTTATGAAAATATCTGCATGCTCTTATTACAGTATTTCCCAAATAAATTTAGCCGTGGAACCCTTTTATATTTTGTAAAACAGAATGGAACCCCTTAAATATTTTTAGCACAGCACATGAAAAAAAATAATAATAAATGCGCCGCAGGCTAAACATTTTCTTGGTTCAAGATCATTTTTAAAAGACCCCCACCGCCCCAATACATTTTTAAAAGACCCCTACCCCCCAATACATTTTTCAAAGACCCCCACTGCTCCCTTCCCCAGTGTCTCTAGCCAGTGTCTCTCCCTCACCTCAGTGTCTCTCTCACTCTCCCTCCTCAGTCTCTCTCTCTCTCTCCCTCCTGTTTCTCTCACTCTCCCTCCTCAGTGTCTCACTCTCCCTCCTCAGTGTCTCTCTCACTCTCCCTCCTCAGTGTCTCTCTCACTCTCCCTCCCTGAGTGTGTCTCTCCCTCACCCCAATGTCTCACACCCCCAAGTCTCTCTTTCACCCCCTCCCACCTCTCCATGTCTCTTTCAAACCCCTCCCACCTCCATGTCTCTTTCACCCCCTCCCACCTCCATGTCTCTTTCACCCCCTCCCACCTCCTTGTCCCTTTCACTCCCCTCCCACCTCCATGCCTCTTTCACCCCCCTCCCACCTCCATGTCTCTTTCACCCCCTCCCACCTCCATGTCTCTTTCACCCCCTTCCCACCTCCATGTCTCTTTCACCCCCACCCACCTCTCCATGTGTTTTTCACCCCCATCCACCTCTCCATGTATCTTTCACCCCCCTCACATTGACACCCTGACACAGACCTTATCGCGCTGCATGAAGCAAGGCAGACGAGGTGCTGCATCAGCTGTGCAGCACAGCACCACCTAATGGCTGAATGAGAAATTGCAGCTACAGACTGCTTTTTTGAGGGGGAAATCCGGCACAGTGAGTTCAGGCGTCCTGTCTGTCGGTGGAACCCCTGGGACTGCTCCACGGAACCCCAGGGTTCTGCGGAACCCCATTTGGGAAACGCTGTCTTATTACATTAACATATACAGAGGTTACAGTCCCCACCACCGCAGATGGAAAAGCAAAGGTCTGCGACACTGTGAACAGTATCTGCCGTGATAATGCTGCGAGGTCCATACTTCTGAATGGGACCTCCCGCAGCATTAATCCTTCTGGACCGTGACTGTCATGGTCGTGCACGCTAAGGTTTGCTACTTTGTACATATATGGACCATATTTACTATGCAGTCTTCTGCCATAAGACACTGTATGGAATTGGAAAACACCTTGGAGCACTTTCAGTGTGAGGACAGCTCAGGTGCCTTTAAGCGCAGGAAGACATCTCAGAAGAATACTTAGCAGATATGGACCATAAGCAGTTTGGTATTTTTACATGCATTGCAAATTGAAATGCATTTTTTTTCTTCTTGATAAGCTCACCTAACATATGTACTGCACCGACACACTTTATTCGAGCAAATACCCAGTATGTACCTGGCAGATACCTGGAATGCGCCGCTCCTCACCTCTGACAAGCCCCGTTGCGTTTGCCTTCCCAGCCTGGGTTCATGCCTGGCTGACGGGCGGCTGATCTGGTAAATGATAATGATTAGGATTTAATAGGCTGCAATGCTTCTCGTGTCTACCAGATGGCATAAATTCATGAATTGTAATGCAGTATATATATATATATACTGTGCAGTATTGCAGCCAGCGGGAATAAAATGCTTCAATCCCTGCCTGGAAAATACCTCAATGCACTCGGGCAGAAAACAGTCACAAACCTCAATACACCCGGGTATACCCGAATTCGTGGGACTAGCCGAGCTCGAATAAAGTGTGTCGCCAGTGTAGATTTTTTTCTTCAGTGCTCGCTCTGTTATTTCTCATTACAGCAGCTTTTTTACATTGTCTGAACAGGTGGTTTATTATTTCATTTTCTGCAAATTCAGAATGACATCAACCATTAAAACTACCCCAACAAATTGTAATTTAAAATAATTATTTTGAGGATGGTAACACCAATGATAATTCTTATCTTTGTTTTAGGCATGGACTTGATAGTAATGTGCTCAGGTTTGTTGCAAAACTTGCTACCGACAGCCCTATTGACGAGGATCGAAAGTTCATCATATCCTACTTCTTAAGTGATGACTCTATTTCTGTTTTTGAGCCTCCACAACGAAACTCTGGTAAAGTAAATTAATATATTCAAGATGTAGTTAACTCTGGAGTCTATTTGTTAATATCTCCCAGCTTCAAAACTGGGACAAAACCACAGCAATAAATACATAAATAAATTGCAGCAGATTTATTAAAATAAAAAAAAATCCTGAGAGAATTTGATAGGTAAACCTGTATGAAATGCACCACAAGTGGTATTTTTATTTACTGTACTGTGGAGGGTTTTTGTCACTTGTTGTTTACCCACCATAAAGTTTTTAATGTCTGGTTAGAGGTAAACAAATTAGTGTCTTTATTTGCTACAATTAGTATGCTTATATAAGTAAAAAAAATATTTTGGTAATCGTTAATTTTATTATTATTATTTTACATTATACTATGTGATATTATGCTTCCAACTATTTTTATAATTCTTATTGTCTAATAAGAAACTAGAAGTCACAAAAAAACCTTAATTGTAATTTATTGAAACACAGACTGTTTGATTTCAACTGTGTATTGAAGTTGTTGGAATTAGTAGTGCCAATTGTCACAGCTGGATTCTCTATCCTCTGATTCGGGTTATCACACTGTGATTCAGACAAATCTCAGCATTGATTTGAAGCAGTATCGGATGTTAAGGAATCTCCACCTCCAAGTCAATTTAAGTTCAGAAGTGTGACAACCAGTTGCTTTCTTTATTGTAGTTATACATTGATTTTACATCCATTGGGAACATGTTTCAAAATGCTACAGTTTAATTGAAAGGAAACAAAAGTTTATAGAAATATAGAAAATGCATTTATGTATGTAACATACATGCTGACTTCACTGGATTTTGTTTTGGTTTTGCTATAAATATTTTACCTCCAATTTATTAACATGTTGAGAAACGTAATGACATAGTTAATGAGGCATTCACTTCTATTCATCTTTTCGTCTGCTTTTAAATATATATATTGTGATGGGGGAAGGGTGCCAAGTGAGTAATAAAGGTGTCACCCCCATTAGGCACCCCCTTCCACCGTCTGGGAAGTGAGGGGTTAACCCGAAATGTACTTATAATACATATGTTCCCCTGCTTTACAATCAAAAGGTACGTCCCTTGGTTCTGCTATTCCCATATTTAGAGAGAATTTATATATTTTTATTCCCCAGCCTCAGGGCAAACTGTGTTCTATGTGATAGAAATGTATATGGGTACAATTATTGGTATTTGTACCTGTACAGTGTATGCATCAACCACATACACTGGGATCAGGCCGGGAGGGAAAGGGTTAATTGCACTTGCAGGTTTATGGCCCTTTGTCCCCTTTCCCACCTTTGCAGGCTCCATTTTGCAGTCTCTCCATAGGTCGCCATTACAGCTCCATGTAACCCTGTGGAGATTCCGGCGATTTGGGCCCGATATCATAGAAGACCTGCAGGTGGCGCCCGAGAGAAGGAGCGGCGGTTCCTCATTGAAAGTGAATGGAGTAATGCATTTCAATGGGGATTCCTTGAAGCCGACCTCCGGAGACGAGCTGGCAGACAGCCAGACCGCAAAACCGCAAGAGCGGAAACAATGTCTAAAAAGAGCTTTGATCAGGTCTCGGTCAAGTACACGTCCAATTGGCGTGGGAACTTTTGTTCTAGGGCACCCAGTAATAAAATTTGTTTTGCCCCTGGCCCCTAGGAACCCCCTCTTGACCCCAACAGGGTCCGACAATTAATGGCGACGAGAAAGGGTCGCGCCGGCCACGAGGGTCCTACCATTGACCGTAATGGCGGAGAAAGCCGCGTAGCTTTCAAGCACTAAGTGGAAAACAGTGTAAACTGAAAACCCATAACTATGGTTCCGTGGGGACCAGAGGGCTGGGATTTGGCCAGGATGTAGTCACTGCTCCGGCATGACTGCATGGCAAATTTAAAATGTGTGTGTTTCCCATTGACTTCAATGGTAGCGGAGGTCCCATTGAATCCTATGGCAGCGCCGGCCATATTAATTCTAATGGAGGAAAGCCGCGTGGCTTTGAAACGGCTAAGTCCGAAAGTATGTGAAGTGGAAACCCATATTTCCGGTTCTGTGAGTACCAGAGGGCTGGGATTTGACTGCATGGCAATTTCCAGCCCTCTCCGATCAACCAGACGGAGTATGGGTAACTGTGAAAAATGAGGTTTTCCCATTGACTTCAATGGCGGAGTTGCTCCATTAAAAGCCTATAGAGGCGGAGCCCATTGATTTCAAAGGAAGAGTGAAATGTAGTGATTTCTTTTAGCTTATAGCGGAGAATCCTGCATTAAAGTTAATAGGGGATTTTAACTTGGTTTTTGTATCTCCGGTTCTGGGGGTCGTGGAAGGCTGATATTTGGCCCCTATGGCAAGGGTCCTCCGGCATGAGGACTTGGCAAATTTCAGCCCGCTCAGACCCACAGAACAGATTATTTTAATATATGTTTGATATTAAAATGTTACTCTGCATCCCTGGTAATTCTAAGCCCGGGAAAGCTAGAGGCCCATATGGTATGTTACTGCTCAGGGGGCGACAAGTGGTCTACAATAAGCCCCCTGATCAAAGGCTCCCCCACCCTGCTTGTGTATGCTAGGACAAAGCAGAGCAGGACATGGGTACTTGTGTAAAGTGTTGTGTTTCACACCTTGAGACAAAGGATTTCCTGTCCCAGGCAGACTAGACGACGCCAGTCTTGTGGGAGGGGGCTAGGGAAATGAGCCCCTGATTAGAATAATGCCCGCCCCTGTGGGCAGGTATTACCTTACTCCCACGTGAGGTGGCAATGGGTAATTGGGTGGAGGTAATTGATAACCAATGCCTGGCACCCAATGTTAAGGGATAGGGCTGAAACTCCATATAAACGAGTGTAAGCCTATGCCCAGTGTCTTAGTTGTGACTTCGTTTTGTATCCTATATCATGAATGAATTGCCAATCCAGATCCTGATTGCTTCATTGCCCCAAACACTAAGTAAGTGTTCATATTCTGTATGTTATTTGTGTAATCTTGTGTGTTCACCTTTTTAAAGGAATAAACTTAATTTATCATATCTTAGTCGTGTTCAATTCAACCCAGTGATATTTGTGTATATTATAACCCTTCACAAGTTACCGTGACATATATACAGCTGAACCCCGTTAGAACACGGTACTCGGGGTCCACATAATGAGACTGCATTATTACCGGGATCGCGTAAAAAAAAAAATGGCTGCCGCGATCAAGGTTTCCGCAACCACTGGAGGGGGAGCATGTGTGTGTTTGTGTGGGGGGGGGAGGGGGAGGGAGGAGGGGGAATGCAGCGCCTGCAGCAGCAGCTTAATAAAAAGGATTTTATTAAAATAAAAAAACAAACAAAAATGTAAATAAGTCGTCATTTTACATACATTTATACAGTAAGGCAGACTTTTGTCGACATGCTGACCCCCCACACAAAGATAAGCAACAGGTTTAATAAAGATTCTATTCCAGAAAAAGAAGGGAAAAAAATTACAATCTGTGAAGATGTGTGGATGCAGAGCAGACAGGTTAACCCGCGCTCTGCCAAAGAGGCCATAGTGATCCCCTTTGGCTGCATATAGGTTAATCGGCCATTTTAAGCCCACGGCACCTCAAAGATTTTACCGCTAGTAGAAGCAATTCTTGCAGGAGCAAAATCTGTATTGAAGAGCTTTGCTGTGACCGCGGTGTTATGCTGCAGGTCTGCCATCAGCTAGAGTTCTTGTTGCAGCACGGACGATCCCAGAAAAAAAAAAGGTTGAGAAGCAGCATTGGTTGTATGTAATTTGAACGTTTACCCTTCCGCCACTGGAAGAGCAATGTGGTGCCTATCTTTGAAAAACTGGGCAGAGAATGTCATTGTGTCCAGAAGGAGGTGGCCAGTCATTCTGCTCCTGCGGCAAAGAATTTATTCTTAGGGTCACCTCAAAAGGTTACAGTGTTTTCAATGTTTTACAGTCGGAGTGTGTGTGTCTGTTTCTGTGTGTGTCTCTGTGTGTGCGTCTGTCTCCGTGTGTGTGAGGGTGGCGTAACTTAGTGGGAGCTCGAGCAGGGATGTAGCCAGATGGACGTAGGCATGAGGCAGCGAACAGGGGACCGACCGGCAGGGGCAGTGAGCAGTGGACCGGAGGAGGCAGCGAGTAGGGGACCGGTGGAGGTAACGGGTAGGGGACCGGTGGAGGCAGCAAGAAGGGGACCGGTGGGGGCAGCAAGCAGGGGACTGGTTGGGGCAGCGACTTTGAAAAACTGGGCAGATAATTTCATTCTGTCTGGAAGGAGGCGGCCAGTCATTCTGCTTCCGCGGCAAAGAAGGTATTCTTAGGGTCAAATCAAAAGGCTACTGGGTTTTCAAGGTTTTACAGTCAGACAGTGGGACTATGGGGGCTATGCACTAAGCTCAATGGCTTTGCGTTCTGATTTGGCAAAAAAGCAGGTTAGTTAAAAAGTGAAGCCGGGGACGCGATTCACTAAGGCCTTGAGGCCATTTTTTAACGTACCTGCTCAAAATAGCTCAGAACAGCCACAGCGTACGTGTTCCTTTTGTTCCCCCTGCTAGCGTTCTTAACCTTTACGTACGCTAGCTGATAGAAAAAAAAGCCGCTTGTAACATTTGCATGGAGATTTGCCATCTCCATGCAAGGCTGTTACAGGCGATCGTACACGAAATAAATACATTTTAATAATAGTGTAGATGAGCAGGGGGTCTCCGGAGCTGAACAGCATTGGTTTCAGGTCCGAGGACCCCCTACTTCAGGAGATACAGGCCCCGTTATGGGGTGCCGGTATCCCCTGCAGAATTTCAATGTCCCGGTCACGTGACGCGGACGCTTGAAAGTGCAGGGGATATCGGCACCCCATAATGGGGCCTGTATCTCCTGAAGTAGGGGGTCCTCGGACCAGAAACCAATGCTGTTCAGCTCCGGAGACGCCCTGCACATCTACACTATGAAACACATGTATATTATAAAAAGAATTAACAAACATCAATACACGACCTCCCCCCTCCGCCCTAACACATACAGTACAATAATGTGCAAAATTACTATTATCCAGATATGGATAATAGATTATTTGCCCATTATTAAACACTGCTTTATCATACCTTCACTAAATCCAAGATAGTCGGCGTCACATGTTATTTCAGAGTGTGGAATTGGTTCCCACGTGTCAAGGATTGGACTTCGGCTGAAGTGGATCCCAGTGGCAGGAACAGCAGGGAGCGAAGTCAGGAAACAAGCAGGGGTCCGAGGCAGGCGGCAGGTAGCGAAGTCAGGAAACAAGCAGAGGTCGGCAACGAGGAAACTGGAACAGGAGGATAGCAATAGCTAGCACAGCAGTAAACACAGGAACCTTGCAGAAGCTAAGGAACCAGTATAAACAGGCAAAGAGGAACAGGAAAGGGAGGTTTATATAGGCAGGCTGGGAGGTGGAGCACAGGTGCAGAGGTGTCAGGTATCAGATTCTGGAATGTTCCTTAGTTTAGCAGCAGCACTCCCGGTGGGCAAGTATAGGTACTGCAGGCTAGAACCAGACATTGAGAGTGGCAGCAGTCCCGGTGGCCAAGCATGGGAACAGCAGGCTAGAGAATATGACATTACTCCCCCCTCCCAAGAGCGTTCTCCGGACGATCCTTGCTAGGCTTGTCTGGATATCTCTGGTGAAAAGCTTTGACTAGTCGTGGAGCATGTACAAAATCTTTGGGTTCCCAAGATCTTTCCTCTGGGCCATAGCCCCCCCCCCCCCCAGTGAACCAGGTACTGTAGTTTCCCTCGGTGTAACCTGGAATCCAAAATTCTCTCCACAATGAATTCCTCTTCGTTATCCACGAGGATGGGTTCAGGGGGAGGAAGTCTCCGTCCAGGAAACGGATTCTCACAGAAAGGTTTCAGCAGAGAAGAATGAAACACAGGGTGTATTTTGATGGTCTCAGGAAGCTCTAATCTGAAGGACACTGGATTTATTAGTGCTGAGATGCGAAATGGACCGATGTATTTTTGGCCCAATTTAATGGTTGGAACCTTTAGACGTAGATTTCTTGTAGAAAGCCAGACTTTATCCCCGACTTGAAATTCTGGGGAGGGTCTGCGGTGTTGGTTTGCTGCTCTTTTGTACTTTACTTGAGTCTCACGAAGTGTCTCTTTGAGGGTCTCCTGGATGTCTCGCAGAGTCTCCAGTTTCTCTGTAACTGCCGGAATGGGGCCCAAAGATGGAAAACGAGGAATAAAGGTTGGATGAAATCCATAATTTGAGAAAAAGGGGCTCTTCTGAGTCGAAGAATGATGTGAATTGTTGTATGAAAACTCAGCTAATGGTAGGAAATCAATCCAGTCATCCTGGAGATGACAAACAAAACATCGTAAGTATTGTTCCAAAGTCTGATTGGTCCTTTCTGTCTGGCCATTGGATTGTGGATGATAGCCAGACGATAAATTTAAACGAATTCCTAGAGAGGAACAGAAGGTCCTCCAAAATTTTGAAGTGAATATTACCCCTTTATCGGATATGATCTCATCAGGAGCCCCGTGAAGCCGAAACACCTCTTTCACAATCAACTTGGCTGTCTGGTCTGCAGAAGGAAGATTCTGTGCTGCAATGAAGTGAGCCATCTTTGTAAGTCGATCCACCACTACCAGGATGGTATTATGTCCACTTGATCGGGGCAGGTCAACAATAAAATCCATTGATATGGACCCCCAAGGACGAGTTGGAACTGGAAGGGGCTGCAGTAAACCCACAGGTGATGCTCGAGGGGTCTTGGTCCTAGCACAAGTCTCACAGGAGAGGACATAGTCTTTAACATCTTGTGCTAATTTAGGCCACCAAAAAGAGCGAGACAACAGGTCCTGTGTCTTGAGGACATCTGGGTGACCAGCGGGTCGGGAGTCGTGCATTAATTGGAGCACCTCTAATTTTACCTCCTTAGGGACGAACAGACGATCCTTATAGTTCCAGAGACCATCACATAGAAATAGTTCTGCTTCCGGAGGAGGGTTTTTAAGAAAAGAGTCATTTGAGTAGGCTCCCTTTATTCGTGTGAGGAGATCGGCGGAGAATGTGACGCCCAAAAAATTTCTTTTTAGAAGAATAGTTTCTTTTTGCTCTTTATCTGAACTAGGATTAGGAAAGGACCGTGACAAGGCGTCGGCTTTTCCATTCTTGGAGCCAGGGCGGTAGGAGATGTGGAACTGAAATCTTGCAAAGAAGAGAGCCCACCTGGCTTGTCGCGCAGACAGTCTCTTTGCGGATTGAATGAATTCTAAGTTCCTGTGATCCGTAAAGACCGTAATTGGGTGATTGGCCCCCTCCAGTAGATGTCTCCACTCAGAGAATGCAGCTTTTATAGCCAAGAGTTCTTTGTTTCCGATGTCATAATTTCGTTCAGCTGTTGACATTTGGTATGAATAAAAGGCACATGGATGAAGGAGCATCTTGGGTCCAATTCTTTGTGACAGAATGGCACCAACAGCGGAGTCGGATGCATCCACTTCCAAGATGAATGGTAATTCTGGATTTGGATGGATGAGGATAGGGGCAGATGTGATGAGTGACTTCAATTGTTCGAATGCCGTATTCGCTTTAGGAGACCATTTGAAGGGGAATTCCTTCCATGTGAGTTGGGTGATTGGGGCAATAATGTCAGAGAAATTTTTAATAAAACGTCTATAGAAATTGGCAAAACCCACAAATCTCTGAATGTCCTTTTCATTCCGAGGGATTGGCCATTCCACCACGGCTTGAATCTTGCCTGGGTACATACTCAAACCCTCGGGAGAGATGATGTAACCGAGAAATTGCATGCTGGTTTTTTCGAATTCGCATTTTTCTAACTTGATGTATAATTTGTACTTATGGAGACGCTCAAGGACAATTCGGACATGTCTCTGGTGATCCATGATGTTATCTGAGAAGACTAGGATGTCATCCAGGTATGCCACTACGAATTGGTGCAATAACTCTCGGAGGACATCATTGATTAAATGCTGGAAGGTAGCAGGGGCATTACAGAGTCCGAAAGGCATCACCAGATATTCATAGTGCCCATAACGGGTTCGGAAGGCTGTTTTCCATTCGTCACCGGGTCGAATGCGGACCAAATTATACGCTCCTCTGAGATCTAATTTGGTAAAGATTTTGGCTGACCGAATTCTTTCCAATAGTTCAGGAATCAGAGGTAATGGGTACCTGTTCTTCACCGTTATCTTATTTAGTTCCCGATAGTCAATGCAGGGGCGTACCGTCAACGACTTCCATCCTTTCTGGCGATTCCTTGGCTACAAATGATACCGAATTGTTCTTGGCGAATTCTATGTCCTTAAAATTCCCTGCCGCCCCTGAGTCGACCATTACTGTGGTTGAAAAACGATGTGTTCCTTCCTCGATGATAATAGGAACCAGGAGGTGAGGGTGTAGCGAAGGAGGGTTATCTTTCCTTTGAGAAGCAGAGAGAACAGTTTCTGAAATAGCGTGCAGCTGATTTCTTCTAGGGCTCTGGAAAGAAGACCGCCTGGACTTGTTTGGGCAATCAGCGAGATAGTGCCCATCGTTTCCGCAATATAAACAGAGATCTTCTGTTCGGCGTCTATTCCTTTCCCCGGTTGAGATGGGTCCCCGCAGTGTATTTACTTGCATTGGCTCCTCCTCAGTCTCCCTGGAACGTCTTGGGGTACTGACATCTCTAAACCCGGGGTTACTTGGCATGAACCCCTGTCTCTCCAATCGTCTTTCCGTAAGCCTACGATCAATTTGGATGCATAAACGGACAAAGTCCTGAAATCTCTCTGGGGTCTCCACCCGGGCTAGTTCGTCTTTAACTTGCTCCGAGAGACCCTGCCGAAAATGATATTTCTGCGCGGCCTCATTCCACTCAGTATCGTTAACCCATCTGCGGAATTCAGCGGCGTACTCAGCTGCCGAGCGTCTTCCTTGACGAAGATTGTTCAGAGTTGCCTCAGCGGTTGCACTACGATTTGGGTCATCAAAAATAAGACTCATGGCATCGATGAACTCCTCCAGGTCCCTTAGTAGTGGGCTATCCTGTTCTAACATAGGGGAGACCCAAGCAAGGGCCTCATCCTTGAGCAGGGTTATGATCAGTCCAACCTGGGCTTCGTTGGTATTATAGATGGTAGGCTGAAGCTTGAACACATGTCTGCATTGATTAAGGAAATCCCGAAAAGATTGTCTTTTTCCTCCAAATTTTTCCGGAAGGGTTACACGGGGTGCGGTTTGCACAGTCAGAGTTTTTTGACCAGATGCGGTGATTAAAGCTGCACGTAGTTCACGGTTTTCAGCTTCTGCGGCGGCAGCTCGTTCCTCTGAGCGGAGGGCACATCCTTCCGCGCGGACGACACATTCTTCCCAGCGGGCATCACGTTCTACCTGGCGGGCATCCCGTTCTTTCCGGAGGGTATCCTGTTCTTCCACGTGACCAAGACGTTTGATAAGGTGTCCTTGTTGTTCTTGGAAACCAACCATGATACGTTGTAAGTCCTGCAGTGTCCGAGCCTGGGCCAGGTCTGTTCCGGCGGAATCCATGGTAGGGCCTGTTTATTCTGTCAAGGATTGGACTTCGGCTGAAGTGGATCCCAGTGGCAGGAACAGCAGGGAGCGAAGTCAGGAAACAAGCAGGGGTCCGAGGCAGGCAGCAGGTAGCGAAGTCAGGAAACAAGCAGAGGTCGGCAACGAGGAAACTGGAACAGGAGGATAGCAATAGCTAGCACAGCAGTAAACACAGGAACCTTGCAGAAGCTAAGGAACCAGTATAAACAGGCAAAGAGGAACAGGAAATGGAGGTTTATATAGGCAGGCTGGGAGGTGGAGCACAGGTGCAGAGGTGTCAGGTATCAGATTCTGGAATGTTCCTTAGTTTAGTAGCAGCACTCCCGGTGGGCAAGTATAGGTACTGCAGGCTAGAACCAGACATTGAGAGTGGCAGCAGTCCCGGTGGCCAAGCATGGGAACAGCAGGCTAGAGAATATGACACCACGATCTGATTGGCTGAAATACCATGTGACGCCGGCTTCGTCACCTCATCTTAAAGGCAAATGAAGCACAGCCATTCTGATTGGCTGGCATCATTCCCTTTAAGTGACGTCATGTAAAAAAAAAAAAGTCGGAACATGGTTTGCACAGCCAATCAGGTGGCTGTTAACCATTTTGAGGCTAAATGTGACGTCACAAGCCCTATTTAAGGCCGTGACGCCTCATTTGAGCCCAAAAAGATGACGAGATAACATCGGTTGGGATTTACCATGGGGTTTTTTTGGATTGACAGATGAAGATAGAAGATAAAGAAGATCAAGAAATGGTGACAGATGAAGATAGAAGAAGGTGATTAAAGAAAGAAAAAAGAAGATTTGGGTACCTGATCCGGATCTTCATGACAGATGGCACCGGATGCTGTTGAAGGCCTTCAAGGTACGTGAACTTCCGGGAGTCGGAGGGCCACCGCTTCTAATGGTAAGTAATATATTGAACGTTTGTAAATATCTCTTTTTACAGGTTTCTTCATTGGATGTGTTTTTTGATTTTTTTGGGGGAGACACATTGACTGATAATATATTATTCTGTACCACTTTAGTGTACAGATTAATACATTATTATGACAATATTTGGGGGACATTTGTGGCTTGGTATTGCTGTTGGTTTTTTTAATTTCAATTTCTTATGTGGATGTGATTGTTTGTTTTTTTCCTGCTTAATGAAATAAAATGTTTGCGATTGGTGTTTGTTTGTAGTTAATGCGTTTTATGGTTATTTCAGATATTGTTTTGAATGTATTTCTTTGTCTTTTAATGTTTACATTCATTAATTTTGTATTAATTCATTGGTTTAATTGGTTAGTGTTACTATTCATTTTGAGTTGGTTTAGGAATTAATTGGTTTCATTGGTTAATGGTTTAATTAATTCATTGTTGATGTTGTTACTGCCTGTATTCATTGGATTAGCTGGCTACTGTTTTTATTTAGGTATGCTAATGCAGTATTTAATAATGGGCAAATAATCTATTATCTATATCTGGATAATAGTTATTTTGCACATTATTGTACTGTATGTGTTAGGGGGGTGTACAGTATTTAGTTATAAATATTGTTTATTATTTTTGTAGGCACAACATTAGTACCGCAGGCCCGCGGGTACCCTGGGACTCCCGCGGGGACCCCGGGACGGCCGTGGAGTCAGCCGGGGATACCCGCGCAACCCCCGGCCTCCCTCGGGGACCCCTGCGGGGTCAGCCGGGGACACCCGCTGGCCTGTTGTATGGGTGTTGCGCATGCAAAAATGTAAAGCAAGAAAGTTTTCAAAGTCCAGCTTTTTTGCGTCTACCTTGAGCTTAAGTGTTCTGTTGAACGCAACTTTCGCGTACTCTAAGGTTGCGTTGCTTAGTGCATCCCGCTTAAGGGCAGCATTTAACGCAAACAGGGTAACGAACGAGCAAAGTGGGACTTAGAAAAATTTCCTGAAAAAAGTCAGTTTTAGAGCGCAAAGTGCCTGTCTGCGTGGCTTAGTGCATTGTGTTCAGCGCAACATCATGTTCTAAGAGCACTTTGCACTCTAAAAACGAATTAACGGAGCTTAGTGCATGACCCCCATTGTCTCTATTGGGTTACATTTGCCCTATAGGTTATTAGACCAGCCGGTCAGGGTGTAGGTAGGCTAATTACTTGCCAACACA